>NW_024499573.1:4764659-4898888 GCF_017590055.1 Onychostruthus taczanowskii | reverse complement strand
CCCCCCCCCCCGTTCGCTGTACGGGGCAGGCGCGGCCCGGAGCGCCTGCGCACGGAGCGCCCCCGCCGCGCTCACTGGCGGGCGGCGGGGCTGGCGATGTTCGCTGGGGCCAGGAAGGAAGTCGGGATGGAAGCCGGGAAGGAAGCCCTGGGCGGGTGGGCGCCACGCAAGCCCGGGTGCCGGTCCCCGAGCCCGCGAAACTGTTGCCGCTGGCAGCTCTGTCTGCATGAGGTGCAGGGGGCCGCCGGCCGGGGCTGCCTGCTTGCCCTCCGCGCGGTTTCCGCACTGCCTGGGGAGCGCTGTCCGGGTGCCGGGCGCGCGTAAAGATCGCAGTTGATTTAATAACTGGATCGTTTGAACGGAGACAGCGTTCCGCGTTCGCGTTTGTCATTCTCTGAAGCACTGGGTGACGCTGGCTGTGCTGCTGAGCACGGAAGTAGCGGGTTTTCACTGCTGGCATCTCCCGGCTCTCTGAGTCCAGGTGCGGGGACCATTTCAGATCGTTAGTGTGGATTGATTGCCCCGACGTCCCCTGCTCTCCCTCTTTTCAGGGTGTTGAACAGGAAGAGCCCTGGGGCTGCACAGCTCCGAAAGCCCTTCGGCGCTGATGCCTTCGCAGCGGCTGGCTGTCGCTGCAGGGGCTCCGGGCGAGCCTGCCCGCCCCCGTCCCTGCCCGCCGTGAGGGGAGCTGGAGCCAGCGCCGCGCTGCTGCCACAGAGCCTGGCCAGAGCCCTGGAACCACCTGCCCAGGGACCTCTCGCTCCCTGGAGACACTGAAAACCCTACTGGTTTTCCTGGTGTTCCTATGTAACCTGCTCTAGGTAACCCTGTCTTAGCAGGGGCATTGAATGATCTCCAGAGGTCCCTTCTAGCCCTAACAATTCTGTGATTCTGTTCCAAATAAAAGGGGAAAATGCCAGCTGTTGTTCAAAGGGGGACAGGTTTCTTACCATGTAGGAGCAGAGTTTGGAGCTTGTTCTCGTGTTTGAGAAGTAGAGCATCGTGTTTTGCTAATTCCACCTTTAAACAGTGTTTTGGGGGATTTTTCACGAGATGCAGAGCCTGGCGGATCCTGTCAGCAGGGAGAGGTGCCCAGCTCCAGGAGGACCCAGGCAAGCATTACTGCCAGTGTGCATGGAAGGCCTTTCCAGATGCAATGCATTTTTGGGGAAAAGTATATGTCATCACTATATTATAATTTGTACTTCTTGTATATTGGCACATATATGGATAAAACAAAATTTTCCTTCTGACTTAACCGTCTTCTGTAGAGATTCTCATAATGAGGCCAGCCAGTACCCAGAGAATTTTGGTAATTAGCTGGATCAATTACCAGCCCACACCTTGTGAGTAGTACTAGTCATAGCCATGTGAATTTAAAAATTAGAAGGGGGAGCAAAGTCCAACTTGGACAGCTGCACACAGCCTCTTTGGTGATTTGCCTCTGCCTCAAAGCAAGCTGTGACATACTGATACTGGTCCAGATAATACCAACCAAATAAAATAGTGAGCTGTAGTTACCAAAATGAATTATAGTAAAAGTATAATAATGTCTATATAGATAATCCAGTTAGAGACACATGTGACAGTGGATTTCTAAATACAGTAGGTCAGCTTGCATGTTTGAGCATGGGAGAAGCCTGAACTAGATAATAATTAAATGCGTGTTAACATTCAGTTATTTTTCATCAATATTTGGGTAACGGTATGATTGGCACAGGGCATTCCTTATTTTGGTAAAGACAAATAGGGGCCAACCCAGTACTAAAGCAAGAAACAGTTCCAGGTAGCATCAGGAATGAAGTTATCACAAGATCACAGCATCAGGAATGAAGTTATCACAGGATCACAGAATGTGCTGAGTTAGGAGGGACCCACCAGGATCATGAAGCCCAGCTCCCAGCCCTGCACAGCACCATTCCCAAGAGTCACCCCAGAGACGTGCCCGAGAGAATTGTTCAAACACTTGTTGAACTCTGTCAGGCTGGCGCTGTGACCACTGCCCTGGGGAGCTGTTCAGTGCCCAAACACCCTCTGGGGGAAAACCTTTTTCCAATATCCAACATAAACCTCCCCTACATAACTTCAGGCCACTCACTCAGGTCCTGTCACTGTCACCACAGAGAAGAGATCAGTGCCTGCCCCTCCTCTTCCCCTCATGAGGAAGTTGTAACTGCAGTGAGGTCTCCCCTCAGTCTCCTCCAGGCTGAACAGAACAAGTGACCTCAGCCACTCCTCATACGGCTTCTCCTCAAGGTCCTTCACCATCTTTGGGCACTCTCTAATAGTTTAATGTCTTTTTTATATTGTGGAGCCCAAAGCAGCCCCCAGCACTCAAGATGAGGTCACCCCACTAAAGAGCAGAGTGGGACAATCCCGTCCCTTGCCCAGATGGTGATGCTGTGTCTGATGCCCCCAGGACACGGGTGGCCCTCCTGGCTGCCAGGGAGTGCTAAGTCATATCCAACTTTCCATCGACCAGGATCCCCCAGGTCCTTTTCTGTGGCACTGCTCTTCAGCCTCTCATTCTCCAATCTGTCCATCCACGGTTGCCCCATCTGAGTTGCAGAATCTGGCACTTTCCCTGGTTGAACTGCTGAATGCTGGACATTTTGTCCAGGAGGATATTATGAGAGAAAGTATCAAAAGCTTTACTGAAATCCAAAAAGTTTACATCAACCATCTTCCCTTGATCAAATAGGTGGGTTACCAGGAACTGTCCCGTCAGGTCCAGCAGCTCTCCATGAACAGACTGGTTTACATTTCTACAGCACAAGCAGGAGAGAAGCTGTAATCTTCCAGAAGTCTCCAGACTTGCCTAACAAGCACAACACTCACTAGTTTTTTGTTTTTTGTTTTTTGGTTTTTTTTTTATGTAAGCCCCAAATAAAAATGTGGGACACAGTGCATGAAACAGAAAACATTCACACCAAATCCCTCGCCAGCTAGAAGGAATGCTTTTTCAGAATACTGTCACAACAGCTGGCTGTCACAAAAACAACCTGTCTTTTTAATAGCCACCGCAGATGCTGGAGGCATTCTGTGTGTTGCAGTTAATAGAGACTCAAGAGAGCTAACAAAAAGCTTTTATTTTTTTCAATTGATGGCCCAACACAAGCACTAACAGACATAATTTCTCATCAGATCATGCTGTCAAGATTCTCTCTTAAAAGGATCCCCTGAAGAAAGACAACAAAAAGTTCAGCTGTGAGATGCATTACAGTGAAGACTGACTTCATGAGAAAGATGGAGGATTTCTTTGGTTTGTAGATTTTCATTATTGAGATCATCTCTCTATAGTACTGCATTTCATGAGAAAAGCTGACTTATAAATTATTTCACATTAATTCAAAATGCAGTAGGTATTATCAATAATCTAAGACAAGGCATCAGATTCAAAGAATGATTTGAGTGGATTTTAGGTATGATGCTATGCTTTCAAGAGATTGAATATTTAATTGAAACACTGTTTAGATTCACAGCACTTTCTCATTCTCTCGTTAAGGTGTGTTCGCACAATTGTTTGCCGGGATGTTGTGAAGTATATCAAAGACCTTGTCCAGCTTTCAAAAACTCAGTTTTGCATTTCATAGAGAGCAGGAATAATCATAGGATTTCACTGCTTTTATGTTGTTGATACATGGCATACATCAGAAAATGTCTTCCACAAAATTACTTTGTACCTGTGCCCAGAACTCTGCCAGACCAGAACAGGGGGAGTAAGCTCCTGTCTTTGCAGACACTCAGAAGTGGGTGGATGAGTGCTGAAATCTCCAAGCCAAGATTTCACACAGAGAGAAGCTCTAGGTCTGTTGTGTGGTAGACTGGTGGTCAGTAGCTTCACCCAGCAAGTGGGAGGCCAGATTCATGGATTTGCTTCAGGCCAGGAGTCAGGACCCAGGAAATCTCTTTCTCACTTCTCAAGAAGATTATAGGTTCAATAGGGAAAAGATGGATTCTTAAAGGAAATTGGGATGATGTGCAGACAAGAATATAAGAGCTGTGGGGCTAGACAGACAGTGAAACAGAAAATTATGTGATTCTGTGGCAAAAGAAGATCAGCTTTATCAATGATGTTTATATTATTTAAGTAAAACTAGTTTCACCAAAAAAAAAAAAAAAAGAGTAATACAAGGAGCAAATCCTCAGACCAAGAATTCTTCCCATCTCAGTTGGTGCTGTGGGAGTGGGCATGAGGTCTTAAGCCTCATGTGGGTTTCAGCAATACAATGTCCTACCCCTTTTGTTTTTAGGCTCATAAACTAATTTCTTGTTTGTTACTGTTATGATGCCTTAAACTCTGATACTGCTTTGATAGTCAATTATTTTGCCACAATATTTTGCCAAACAGAGTTGCTATATGAGTTGAGAAATACTACTGTGCTGGGCTGAGGGAAATCACCTAGCTGAATATGCAAAAAATATATCATCAAATGCAGTTTATAACAGCAGCTTACATAATGTCTGAAACCTTGGAAAAGCAATGACATAACCTTTTCTTACAAGTTAAGTTTGCTTGAAGTCTCAAGGTTCATAAACCTCTTCTGTACACAATATTTTACATTATCAGTGTGCCATGGCGGGGTACAACTTTTTACTAAAATTATTTCTTCCTGCTAAGACACAAACCCTGACCCATGATCGTACTAGTTTGTTGAGTTTGCAGGTATGTAGGGGTAATATAACATAGAGACTGTAAGGAATTCTCTAAAAGAGAAAAACAGGATCTGAAAATAGTTTAGAAACTATTTGAAATAAGCAGTATATTGCTATAAGACTTCTTTTTATTCCAGACTTCATCCTACTACAATGTTGTTTGGTCTCTTTGGAAAGAAGACACTTTTAGATACATTCTATTGTTTGCTGGTCCCCATATAACATTCCTTCTCCAGCCATTTTCTCTATCTTGACAGAGTCATTAATTTATCTGAATGTGCCTGTCTCTGAGTTCTCAATACAGTTTAGTTGTTTGTAACCCTTCCAATGTTTGATTTGGGTTCTCATTTGTATGTACAGATCCTGATTAGATCCTTCTCCAATATCTCAACACAAGTCATCTCTCATATACCCAACCTCTCTTTGACTGGATGCTACTATATGGTACTCTTATTCCTGAGTGTCCTGGTCTGCAGTGAGACTTTTAGCCTGTTTACCTTCTACTGCAGTTATCTGAAGCTGTAAACTGGGACATTACTATTGACCTCCTCTGTAAAATCCTTTCAAAATGAAAGTAGCGTCAGAATTTATTAATAAGGAATGCACTGGTGCCATGTATTTAATTCTACTGGTCAAGTGTTAAGAGACAAATTGCTTAAAAAGTAGGAAGAGTTACAGCCTTAGCATTGGAGAAGGGTATGGATGATGGCTGATGGCACAAAGAAGCTGACAAACTGGGAGATGAAGCATTCTTTTCCTGACAGACTGGCACAGTACAGCTAAGGCTGCTAAGACATCACATCCTGTGGGCTGTTTCAATCGCAGGTAACTTTACCAAAGTAACCATCTGGGCTCATAGTTTGCATAATTTCACTCTCTTTCTTTCTATAAATATGAATTCCAGCAAACCCACTTCAGTCCTGTAGAAAATGCAATTGTAGGAAGCACATTTCTCAAAGTTTTTTTTTTTCTCTATTTTTAAAATCTACAACTTTTTTATGCTTTAGAGCAGGGACTCAGTTCTTGGCAGGAGAACAGTTCCTTTCTGGCTTTCCTTTGGCTGTTGAAAGGAAGATTTAAAGAGATTTGACTGAAACAGTCTCTGGTACAGGCAGCAGCAACACGTGTGAAAACATGCTGCTAAATCCAATGTGCCCCAATGGCTGTGTCTGCAGCCGTGAAATAGAGAGTTGTGCACTGTCATCTGTGCAGGTGTCCAGGGGTGAGGGTCAGGCTGTGCATTTAAATACATTGCTCTAAAATTCAGGGCCCAGCTAAAAGCCAGTGGCAGTGCAAAATGGGGAATGGGGGTGGAGTGGGATGCAGACTTTTATCATTGCACAGTTCAGATTTTTTACAGTTGTGTACTTGCAAAGATGCTTTGCCAGTTTACAATCGTTATGAAGTCATTATTACCCTGTAAAAGTTATAATTACTTAGTTACAACATCTGGCAGCATGAAAAACAAGGACTTGGCACAACACTACCCATGAGATTCCAAGGGTACCAGGAATGCTTTCATACACTGTATCTTCAAACAGATGTACGCCAACACAGAGCTGTTTGTCTGCCAAACAAAAACCTCCTCAAGTGCTGCAGGTAAGCCCAGAATAACAACTGGCCATCTCTCAGTCAGTTCAGATTTCTGGAATCAGAGTAATGCTCTATTCCAGCACACACCTAGCATCTGGTGTACAATGAAGACATATACAGGAAGAACAGAACTACATGCAATTACACCAATTAATTTTGGTCCAAACCTCCTTCATTCTATTGTTCACTAAACAAATTTTATTTATGAGAACCCATTTCTATAAAAGGTGGACAATACTTCTGAACCAAATCTTTCTACAGATTATATAAGACCAGAACGTCAGTTGTCTATCATTTAATGAAAAATAAAAGAGAAAGGCTTTCAGGCTTATTTATGTCTAAATGCTATTCTCCATCCCTGGAAAAGTAGCATCTGATCTGGTATGAATTCGCTACTTTATAAACTCTCACCTCAACAATGCAAAGTATTTCCATCAAATTAAAGTTCCAAGAAATGGAAGCCATATTCTGTAAGCTGCAAGTTAAAAGCTGGCTTTGCTGCCAGCACTGACACTGCATTGCCTCAGAGCAGAACACTGTACAGAAGTGCTTTTTCTGAGTTTGCAAATGAAAATGGAATCAGACCAGGAAGAATCCAGTCACTGACTCATTAAGTTGGTCAACCCTTTGGATCTGACAGACTATGAATCCATCAAAACTTGTTTAGTGGGATTTTTTCTGAGGGGTCTGTACCATGAGGGATAGGCAATTTTGAGAAGGAAATTGTACCATGTGAATTCCCTGTACAAAGACAAAATACATTCAGAGAGTGCCTAAAGTTTACTGACACATGCCAGGCATCATACTGGGACATGGAAGTTGAAAACCAGCACTTTCCATTGCTGGGAAAGAGGATGTAGCTGCTGTCATTTGTACTGTTTCCTTGCTTATTTCTTTCTCTATCTGTACTTCAGAAGTCCCATTTCCACCAATGTAGCTGTATGGGGGTTTTTTAATCTATTTTGTTCTGCTGTAAGTATTAAAATCTGTGCACTTTAGAATAGATCCTCTGTGAGATGTTTTCTGTAGAAACAGAAATTTCCTAGATTTTCTAGATTTCCTCTAGAAATTTTAAGAATTCCTTGACAAGCAGCATAGTGGCCAAGGTGATAACATTAAATATAACATTAAAGACTCTTGAAAATTGCATTAATAGTGATTTTTGACCACTTCAAAGGATTTGATATGTGGATGTGCTAATCCCCTGGGAAGGTTGGATTTTTAGTAGGAAGTGTTGGACAGTCACTAATAGCCATCACAAAGCAATGCCACTGACTTTTAAAAAGCATCTGTAAGTTCAGTGAGGACTCTGCTTTCAATATGGCACTAACAACACATGGCTCTGGGTAGGTGTAGGAGGCACTTCTGATGGTGCACTGTGTGAAAGAATGGGAGTTAAACACACAGGACCTCTTTTGAGGAGCTTTCCAAGGTACCTGGCTCCATTGTAATGGGACAAAGAGATGAAGCCAGGATGGGCTTGTTTCTCATGAAGACAGCTATCAGCTGGGCTCTGACTCCTCTGCAGGGATCAGCCTCCTCATGAGAAATGGCTTTCCTCAGCTGCAGCTTCCTTCCAGGCAGATGCACCTTGGTCCCTGCAGACTAGTCTGTCTGCAGCTCTCAATAGAAATGACCTCTCTGACAATGCCATTCCTCCTGTTCCTCCAAGCAGCACATTTTGCACAAAGCGGTGTGCTGACAAATTCTGTTTGAACAGGAAATATTACTTCAGCATCACAATGATCTTTCCATTTTCCTTAATAAGCTTGCTGTGTGTATTACATTGTGTTTTGGGGCCAGCAGAGCCTCAAAACACTGTAAGGTTTTTGAGCAAATAGCAATATTAGAAAACAGATCCTGTTCTGAAAGTTTATCATTTAAGCAAAAACAGAGATAGAGAAAATGGAGTTTGCAGTTATGTTAGCTAAACTGTCCTCCTTGTTCCCCACCAGGGAAATAGAAGGGAAAGTAGCTAGGCTGTGAGATAGATTATTTTTTTACAGGCATGCTGATTCCTCAAATTCATTCATGAAAAATGATTAGGGAAGAGAGGCACAGCATTGAAGCCCTGCAAATTACACTGGAACTTTCTGTAGTACTAATGCATCAGTGCCTGCCATTTGAAATTTCTGCATCAGTTATTTGGGAGTTACATGAATGGACAAAAAAGTCATGTTTAGTCATCAAATACTCATTACTGATTTGGGTAATAGGCTTCATCAACATACGTGAAATAAAGTATGTGAGACCTAGGATAAGAGAGGAGATGAGAGGATCCCCATGGGTGTGGGAAATCTTCAAGGAGAAGAATTACTAACTAAAGCAAATAAACCTTTTAAAGTAGACCAGTGATTTGTTGTATGGGGGAGGACTGTGAACGAGCAATATTCTTTTCTCACAGGTATTACATTGTCTGTGGCCATCAAAGCTGCTACTGTCAGCCTCTTCCTGACAAAGATGCTTGGAACACAACTCATTAGACTCAGAGGAAAGAAGTTCAGGACTGATACCCTGGGATGGGACCTGACTCTATCCCCTATTGCATTGGGTGGGCAGCTGGAGCTCTTCTGGGGGATGATTCCAGGTGCTGAGATGCCTGTATGGGTACACTGCTCTCTAGGAACCTCTGTTCCCCCTCCCCTTCTCATGCAACATTAAGAATCAATACTCTGTTCTAGCTTTATTTTCTAATTGGTCACCTTGGTGTGTTGGACCCTTGATTTAAGGGCTCTTCATTGATGAAAGGGATGAACTCTCCATTCTAGAGAGACTTTGACCCACCCCTTGAGAAAACAAATGAATTTATGAAAAGCACGAAAACAGACCAGTTGCCCAGGAGCAATACAATTGCCTGCTTGAGGCCACACTTTCTGGACTAGGGCATACTCACACCAGGTTCATCTTCTGAGCAGCTAAGAATTTCTCACCAGTCTCTGTTAAAATCTTTTTTCTCAACCACTTTTGCCTCCTGAAAAATTTTGTCTCTTTTTTAAAATCTCAAAAGAGAGAGCTGATTGGCCTGAAGTTGTGTTAGGGAAGATTTAGGTGGGATATGAGGAGAAGGTTCTTCACCCAGAGGGTGGTCAGGCACTGGAACAGGCCTCCCAGGGGAGTGGTCACAGCACCAAGCCTGACAGAGTTCAAGAAGTGCTTGGACAGTGCTCTCAGGAACATGGAGTGACTCTTGGGTTGTCCTGTGCAGGGCTAGGAGTTGGACCTGATGATCCTTGATGATCTATTCCAACTCAACTGATTGTGTCATTTTCTATCCAGCAATGATCATCTTTCATGAGTTCAAATTAAAGACCTAGCTGGTCTTCACCATCCCAAGATTTTAGGGATGGGGTATGTGCTTACTGACATGGGCAAATCAACATATTTTTCTATAATCTGCTCTTTGGAAAAATTTACTGACATTTTCAGGAAAAATCGAGACTGAGGTAAATGACAAACTGAAGTCGAACAGTTATAGCCATGTTTGATTTCCAATGGGCAGCACTGAACAGCTTTAACTGTGGCTGGCATCTGAAGAGGTGAGAGTACATCTGCAGCACATGCTGCAGCTTCCAGTACATATATCTGAACTAGAGCAGGGCACACCCTGCCACCTGAGCACAGAGCCCTACTCGGGCTAATTTGTCCTTCAGACAGAGACTTTGTCAATGTAGTGTTGAACACCACATCAATGAAGGCAGGTTGAATAGGCAACCCAGGTAGCACTGAATCTCTAGATATTTAGTAGCATGTCTGTACTGGCTCTTGTCTTCTGTCTTTCCATTTATGACATTTCATGTAAGCCACTCAATACACCCCGACTGCAGGTAAGCAACATGAGATAGGTTCTATTAATAAGCTTTGCCTGAAAATAGTAACAGTGGGCCCTCAAATTTCCCTGTGCCAGGAGAGTAATTTATTAATTCCTTCTTATTCAGTCATGAGGAATGTTGTGGCCCCAAACTGTCTATATTTGATGAACCAGAGTAAAACAATTGCACAGAGGATTACACCTGTTGTAAGCAGTGGTGTTACAACAGTGAACTGCCACACCAGATGTGTTCTGCAACAGGAATTCATCCTGGGGACTGATCATTTAAAAAATTCAACCAAGAAGTCACAATTGCTTCAACGGATTCTACTTATATGTATGAATATTTCAAGCTTCACATTTGCTCACACCTGCTATCCTGCAGGAAAAAATCCCTGGGCTTTTCAACAGGGCTTGTAAATGTTCAGAAATACACTTGGATACAATAATGGGCCAAAGAAGATAGTGCATTAAATGAAAGTATTAAGTTATTTCATAAGATAAGCATTCACCAAAGAAAACTAAAAATGTAGGCATTACATTTATTCCCTGAGAAAAGTTCTAGGAACAGATCCCTGGGGAAGGGGAGACTAGACTGGAGGGTGAGAGCAAGGCAAGCACAGTCAGGAATGTCATAGCCAAGGGTGCTGTCCCCCAGTACTTGAGAAAGATGAGTAAAATAGCTTGAGTGACAGTAGCTACAGTCAGCCAAGGGTCCAAAGTGTCAATGCACCAATTTAAGCAGGATGATCAAGTCAGCAATCCAGGGTCAGGACCAGTTCCAGTGAACCAGTAGTGAAGACAGCCAAGAGTCATTGATAGACAGACAAGTTTGTGATAACGATGCTGATCCAAGGTCATGCCAAGAAGTCAAGTGCAGTGACAGGGGACATGGACATGGCTGTGACATAGCTCGGGCACAAACAAGGGCAGGGGCCTGAGCTGAAATGAAGGTCCAGACTGCAGCAGCTGCTGCTCACAGGTTTCTCACACAACTCACCTAAACACAATTAACCTGAACCAAGATTACACAGAGGCACCAAACTTCAGCACAGGCAGACAAACCACCAGCAGTGAGGGTGCTCAAGGCCTGACTACAAAAAGAACAAAATGAAAAAAAAAAAAGTAATTGGTGTGTTTTATGCCCCACTTGTCATATATTCTCAAATATAACTGAAAAAAGAGCTGCTCAAATATGCTTCAGATGGGACTAAAAGCATCATGACTGAGAGAGAAGGAAAGAACAAGTGAAGATAGTTTTTTGTAATTCAGGTGCACGTTCCTTTAGTTGTAGCATGTGGTAGTACCCTTTGGCTTTCTCTAACAAAAGTCAGCTGATAAAGGTATCAGATAGATTCTCCAGGGGGACCTAAATGAATGCTTGCTGTTATGGTCTGGTGTCTGAACCTACCTGTTAGACTAAAATCTATTGCTGAAGTTCATGTGACAAATGGTATTAAATTCACAACTAGTTTTGATTTAAAAAAACTCTATGTCTCAATAAAAGTCAATCTATTTTGGGACTGGCTTTATCTGAACAAAATTATACAGGACAAATATAAACCTAACTATCCTTCAGCATTGTAGGCTAGTAAAACAAACATAAAAGTGTGCCAGCAGTTTTATTAGCTAAATTCTAGAAACTGTTTCATAAGAGGTATTGAATGTGTAAACTGCTATAGACCTTGTGTGCTACCATCCATTACTTTCAAGGCTTGAAAAACATCAACACCAATTTGAAGAAAAGTGGTTAGGAAGTTTTGACTGTAAGAGGTAACATTCTTTCTGACTAATAATGCTGACACTTAAGTACTACTAATCTTTAACAGCATTTTCCTTCTTGATTCAATATAAGAATATGGTATTACAGCTGCTATTTTGGTATCAACATCTGCCATATGGAGATTCTGACTTTAAAAAGAAAACTAACCTAGTGTATGCCAGATACTGGGATGAATTAAAAAGCATTAAAAGCTGATTTAGAATTGCAATATATTAAGAAAAAGTGTCAAGAAATTCTTATATTTTATTTCCACATAATGAATTTGTAATGCAAAGCCCCATGACTTTCAAGTCAAATTCAGCTTCTGGAAGCCATGTGCAGGTGTGGTGGGTTAACTGAGCGTTTTTAGTTATAGAACACACAGACAAATGCCAGAGGGGGCAATTCTGCTCTTTTAGACTTCCTTGCATTGAGCAGTCAAAAGAATTTTAAAATTGATAGAATACAATAATTTTTTAGAAAGCTGTCTAATCTCATTTTAAGTCCCTATACAGTGTACACATGTCAGAAAATTTATCTCACGTGGAAATCTTCATTTACTAGATTACAGCTTCCAGATGGAAACTTCACCTGAAAGCTATTGTGCTTTTTTCTAAAACACTGAGCAGTTTATAATTTCTCATTCCCACATGTAAGCATTTATATGATATTATCAATCACCTTCAAAGCTGAAGAAATCACTTTTCTTACATTTCATATTGAAAGATTTCTTTTAAAATTCTTCTTTTTTCTGGCTTTATTTCTGGCAATGACACAATTTTCAGTCTATACACATGGATGTGTTTCTTAAATATAGATATTTTTGCCCTACTTACATTTCTGTCTGAAGATGACACTGAAAACATGTTGGGAGGCAGCATAGCCAAGAAATTGTGAATAGATGTGTACCTTTAGCAGTATTTTACAATAATATTTAGCTGTGAAGTAAAGTAGTGAAAACATGAGGATCAAGCAGCCCTAAATAGATATTCTTGAGTGTCTATCCAGCAGTTTGAATGTCCTGTTGAAAAAACAGAGCATGCTCATTATACTGAATATCTCACTGTCGTGCCCAGTAAGAGGCACCTGATACCTTTCTCCTGTGTGCTTCACTTCACCATTTAAAAGAGTTGCTTTGAGTGAAAGGCTAAAAAAAGAAACAACTGGTTTCAGAACAACATTTTTGTTACCAGGAATCAGCACTAAGATTTGAAGCCTTGAAACTCTACCTTCACAACTGCCAGCCTTCAAAACCAGCTGTGCTGGCTGGTTGTTAACACAGAGACTCTGTATGGAGCCCTGGCTATGCCCAGGGCTGGACTGAGACTCAAGATAGTGCCCAAGGGCGGTCAGACAACAGGCTTAGGCCCTACTTCTAAGTCTGGCTTGGCTTTGGGACTAAAAAGGAGATGCTACACCTACAATCTCTACTCTTTTTCTTAAAGAAGACCCCTACCACACCATGTCATTTTCCTTCTCCTCATTCAGTACAGCTGCTGTGGCTGGCAGACTCGAAACCAGGGACACTGAGCTCTTGTGTGAAATGCAGCATTCCTATGCAGTTGCTAAAATTATCATAAGGAATAAAAGGAAGAGAGTGGAAATAGCAATTAAGAGCTTACAGTTCTCGAAATGCTGATCAGAATTCTGTGCAATGCAGAAGAGACACTCCTGCACATTTCCCCTGCTGGACATAAAAACCCTGTGACAAACTGAAGAATTGTGAGGGTTTCTGAAAGAAAAGGAGCAACAGCCCTTAGAACTTAAATGTGCTGCCGGTACTGATCTTCCCATCTTCACTCTTCTTCCTCCACCTTCCTTAATAGATGCTTTAAAGCATTCAGTGTTTGAACATACAAAGCATTACATTTACACCGATGTCGCTAGGATTATCTTCTTCACAGCCAAAACTGCAGCGAAGGCTCCCTGGAAGTAAGCTTTCAGACCAGAGAACATTACCCACAGGATCAAAAGCACCTTCATGGTACATAAATCCTCCTCCCAACCCCATAAAGGAGACTTCACAGTGTGTTCATAAGGCAGAGATCTGGCTCTGGCAGACAAGCTGAGGGATCTATTTCAAATCATAGGACTTTTGTAAGGCAACCTGCTGTTTCAATCTCTTTTATAGCAGGTAATTTCTAACTCACTGCTTTGAAGAATGGCTTATCAAACAACTCAAACAAGGTGATATCACAGAGGAACACCCTCTGTCTGGTTTGCATTCTCTCCAGCTATGCAGAGCTAGCACTTTGCTGAATTTACAGTTTACATGCTTTGTAAGCTTGCTCTGCTTCTTTCAGGCAGCTATTAGTGACAATTAGTCCTTGTCAGCCTCAGGCATAAACCCAACACCTGCCATGCATCCAGATGCTTCCTTGTGCCTTCGCAGGCATTTCTACCGTCTGCATGGCTCTGACAGACACAAATACTGTTCGCATCACATAGCTGCAAAAATATCACAGGAAATAAAATAGACTCTTAAGTAACATGTTTGCAGTTTGTGAATAGTAAACTACACAAAGAGAAAAACCAGGTATAAAAAAGCCATGTTTCTTCTCCCATTTTTAAGTTAATATTTTTCTTCAAGGGAGAAAAACATTGAAATAAAGCTTCATGGACCAAGCTTCATGAATCCACCAATATATGCATTGTCTATTTCACCCCAAAAACATACGTTGCCTTCTAAGTGCCTCATCTGAACATTGGGAGCACAGAGAAACAGAAGCAATAAGATGCAAGTGCCTTATGGAAACCCAGGAAGGCTGTTGGTGAGAGGAGGGGATGGCCTGAAGGTCTTGTGGGAGCAGTAGCTGATCCCCTTTGGGCAAATGTCCTGTGGAGGCCTTGCTGGTGACACAGGGAGTACATCAGCCACGTATCTTCATCCCAGGGCTTCAGGCCTCGGTCTCCCACTGGGTGCTCCTATATGCTTTTCCTTTGTATTACACCTTCCAAGAGCCAATACTGCCTGGTCTTTTGCCATTTGCTGTATTAATTGGATCATTTCTGTAGAAGGGACCCTTTAAAGCAAAGACTGGTTTGATGTGGGGTTGGAAATGTCTGTACAAAGAAGTGTATTTTACAGCTTTGCAGTAATATAGCTCTAAGAATAAGTTATTTTTCAGAATGAAATATCCATAATTATTTGTGGATAAATGTTAATGAAAATCTTGCAGCAGTGACTGAGTACCTTTAGGTTTCAGTTTCCAGTCATGTAAACTATTTCAGCCTCACTGATTGCTTCTCAAAACATGAAAGTTTCAAAAGCAATTGATATTAAAGTGAATTTCTAATGAAAACAGTCTATGATGCAAAGGAACGAAGCATTTCATAAAAGAAAAATATGGAAATCCAAATAAATGGTGAGATTTTATGTTCAGTCAAATACTCATTGCCAGAAATAAGAAATTCCCTCCCTACCCAGCAGTGTGAACAACCACAAGGCAAGAGCCACCACAAGCAGGATTCTGGGGAGTCTTTCCTTGCACCCCTGTGACTGAGCCAACATAATCCATGGGCAATCATTATGGTCACCAAGCCCTTATTGAGAAAGGGTGGTTGCCTCTGGTTGGCAGGAGTAAATCCTATTTGCAACTTTCCAAAAGGAGCATTCGTTCCTGTGCTGGAGTCAGGGAATTCCAGGGGTCTTTGCTTATTTCACTTCTGGGGAGCGCCATAAAGACATGGCCTCAAGATCAGGAAGATGCCAAAGGAAAATGGCTGGGACAGGGATTTGCACATTGCAGCACTGAACAGCTGATGATGCAGATTATCTTCTGAGCCCAGAAGCCAGCAGAGCAAAACAGAGGGCACCGTTCTGCCTCCTTGCAAAACCTTGCCAAGCTCTCATCTCAAGCACAGTTTGCAATCCCACTCTCCACACATCAGGAAGGAAATGGCAGAGAGAGGGAAGAAGCACAGAATGATGGGCAACTTGAATGATGACAGGGCAACTTGAATGATGACAGGGCAACTTGAATGATGACAGGGCAACTTGAATGATGACAGGGAGAGATCAGCTGCTTTGCAAGGAGAACTAAAAATGCTGAAAGGGAATACAAGTAAAGCTTACAAAGTCACAAATTAGAGGAAAAGTAACATGCACAAGCTTTCCACCAAATCCTTCAAGTATCAGAACTATAGTTTACTCACTGAAAATAGAAGGGGATCAATTTAAAATGTATAAACTGCTTTTTATCCCCATGGGTTGTAGCGAACTTGTGGAATCTGTTGCCATAGAAAGCTGTAGAGGCAAAAGGTTCAAGTAGGTGTTGTACCAGATACTGAAGGAACAGACCAGGACTTTCCCCTCCAACATCCCTCACACAATGAATGTGGATAGTAGAGTGGAATGCATGGCAGAAAGCAGCTAGATTTGTGTTTTCTCCCTAAACAGCATTTTAAATTTCTACCATCAGAGACTGGTCTCACACCAGAGGACATTTCTTGAACTCTGGGAAACCCAATGAAATTTGCAACAGGCTTTAACTGATTCTTACACAGCACCCAAAACCCGCACTTGTTCTACAAACATTACTTGTTGTTTTTAAGTACCTGAGTACCTCTATTGGGGCAGAGAGCAAGTCCTCAAATAGCCGTTTGTGGCTTTCTTAAACTCAGCAGTATTTGGAGTTATTATACCAAGAAAGTTCATCTGTAAAACAAGAAAAACAGACTCAGATGGCATTCAGGGTTGCCTGCTCTGCTCAAGACAAATCAGTGGTGAAAGGTATGTTAATCCCATTGTGAAATACATAGTAGCAGCATCACCCCAAGTATACTATCTGGCATTGCTCTTGCCTCATCTCAGTTTGCTGCATCAGTTTCTCTTTCACCTCTTTTGTTTAAAAAGTAACTGACATGATCTTTCAACCAAGTCCGCTCCTTCAGAGTGGTAAGTGAAGACTTAGACACAATGTGAACCTTATGTTCTCAGTCCTATGCCCTGCAATTGCTCTTCTGTGAGTTCTTTCATCTTTGGGTAGGGTTTAGTTTGGATTTATTTTTTGTTTTAAAATTCTTTCTCTTACTCTGCTTTTTAGCAATTGTTTCTCCTTTTACAGCCTTGGTAGACACAGGTCCCAGGCTTGTCAATCTGAAATAACTAGACTATCTGTACCAATACAGAAACTCCTTCACTTTTTCGTTTCCATCAGATCCTGCCATGATGCTTTTTCCTAGCCCTCTCCCAGCTACATGTCTCCCTGGATGAACCACAGGCTGCAGCCAGAAGCTTCTATTAGTATTCCAGGTCTGGTGCTCATTTGCCTCAGCAGTGATTAGCTTAGCCTAATTCAACCATATTTGCAAGGGCAGCTCACACTCTGATGCTTCTCCTTGGTGCCCAGAGGCCTGCCTGGCTTTTTGACTGAATGTAGAGTCAGTGAAATATGTTTAAAAACAATGTAGCATATTATAAATGTATTTTATATTGGACTGAATTTATATTTTACTCACTTTCTGTGATGTTCATCTAACACTATCTTTTTATAAATATCCTAAAATACAAATGACATAAAAGGTAATAGAAAGAGAGAGAAAGGAAAATTAATGTCTCAAATAAAATTTAAATACACAAAATTCAGATCTTTAATTCTATCTTATTATTTATTTCAAACTGCCCACGAGGTCCACCCAGCTTGCCTATATTATTAGTCATCACTGAAAAAGTTGTTTTATATTGGTACTATGGTGGCCCCATCTGCAAACCCATCTTTGGAGTGAACATTAATAATCATTATGAAAGCAAGTGATCTTAGTCATTCTCAGAGCTACGTGGAACTGTGGAGATTAAATACAGTATTTACTAAAGAAGTATGTCTTTCTTTCCTTTAAGCTGGATATCAGAAGGAAAGTTTAATTCTCCAGTTGACTTAGCCTAATTAGAACATTATTAAAATGTTGTAGTACATGAACCAAGAGATGGCCCCAAGTCTGACAGAGCAATGCTTGTTGTTCTGAGCAGTCTGTTCTCAATATTTGGAGTCCCATGTGCTTTTCATACTATGAAACCAACCCAGTAAGTGATACAATTTCTGCAAGGTTCTTTTTGTAATAATATTCTCTTAATTCAATCATTTTATATTTACACATTTCAGTACTATTTGTCAGCTATTAGGAATTGGCTATGAGAAAGCCTTTCTTTTATGTCTCATATTAATCACATGGCATTTAAGAATAACAGACATGAACAAGTAACTTGAAGCAGGAGAAAATGCCATGCAGGAGAGCAAGCCCTTTTTAAAAAGCCAGTTGCCTGGTGAGATGGTTTCAGGAGTTTAAGTTAAAATGACAAACTTAAGAAACCCAAAAACAAGAATCTCTCATTACCTGCTTTAATGCACAGTCATAGCCTGAGCTAGTTTAAGTGCTCAGGAATTATGCCTCCATCTCATCCCAGATCAATAAATGGGGGGAAAAAAATCATATTAAATCCAGACTGCAAGATGATTCCCAATCAGGTTTCTAGTATACCAACTGATGTGGGTAATATTTAGCCTAAGATAGCTCTTAGAATTTCGCTTGCTATTGTTTAATGGTTTTCTTCTGCCACTGACAGACATTTTAGATTACTTTAATTTTAAGCCTTTGAAGTATGCTATTAAGAAATAAGTCTGACAGCAGCAGTAGCAAAGAAAAGATATGACAAAGTTATGCTACACATTAATGGAAATAGGTCTAAGGTCACACCTTATCTTTGCGCTCTTGTGCTTCTTAATGCATTGGTTTAGGAACACTGAAAGTAGCAAAACTGAAAGGAAAGAAAAAATAGAGAATATAAAATGCATATCATGGCAGGATAGTTCTGGGGTTTTTTCTCACCTTCATAACTACTCCAGCCTTTTTTCTGCCAGCTCTCCATCTATTACAGAACAGATGCAATTCACCAAGAGAAAAAGGGCTGTATGCTGCCTGTTAGGATGGAAAAAAATAATTCAGACCCCATGCCTGCATGGCTGTAAATCACAGGGCTTTGACAGGAACTGTACAAATCCTATCAAAACCTATGCTAGAAACCATCTGCATAGGAAAGGGTACAGGAGGAAGAAATTAAGGGAAAAAATTAGAACCTAAATTTCAGGGGTCTCAATTGTATTTTTGTTTAAATATTTTATCAAAATATGTTCAGTCAAATGTATTTTGTAATACAAGAACAGAATTCTAAAAATGGGTAGTTTTCTGTCTACAATAAGTGGGTGACAATATGAATATTAAATATCCAAATGGATTGTTCCGGGTAACCTGTACATCAGCAAAAGTAATTTTGTATGATTAATCTAAGGAATAGCAACAGCTGCACTCCATGCTCTAGCAATACAATTTATTTAGCAGATTTACAATCTATTGATAACACCTGAACCTAACAGCAACAACCAAAAATCAATGTGACTATTAATGATTTGAATTTGATCTGGCAGGGACAGTATTTATACAGCATGCAGGAGAGTATTAGTTAAATTATGCAATCAAAATACTACCTGACAGAAATTGTGTATTTTAGAATATATTGTGCTAACGCATGGTAAACATCTTGCTGTGTCCAGCAAGTCCTGTGCAAGAGTACAGGCTTCAATATCTGAGAACTATCATAAT
Organism: Onychostruthus taczanowskii; assembly: GCF_017590055.1. NCBI lineage: Eukaryota > Metazoa > Chordata > Aves > Passeriformes > Passeridae > Onychostruthus > Onychostruthus taczanowskii. The sequence continues at coordinate 4,879,473 of NW_024499573.1, read as the reverse complement.
ATCAAAATATCATATGCAACTAAAGCTCCATTAGTTTTCGTACTTTGAATACCCCTGAACTAGGCCTTAAATTGAAATGAAAAAGTGTAGCTTTTCTTTTAGTATTTAATTAATCATTCTCTGCAAGACAAACATAACATGTTCACAAGTACCAGAGTCTTTCACAGTAAAAGGTTGATCCTTCACTTTATTTCCATTCACTTAGTCAAAAGTCACACATGAGAACAGATTCACCAGAAACATTTCAAGTGGTAATAGGAGCCAGAAAAAGTCCTGAAGAAATGCAAATAGAGGTAAGTGTAGTGAAGCAGATACCCAAATTTAGGAAATTTGTCATTACATCTACTTGGAAGTGGTTGCTTTTATAATGTCATCAGTTAACCACAATTCAAACAGAAAGACTAAAAAGATATTTAGAGTGGTGATAGCTTCAGATTCAACTGATATGGGAATTCAATGTCTGCTTGAGATATATGGTTCCTTTTTCAGCTGTGATTGTTAATGCAGATAAGACTATTGCAAGCCAAATGACATCTTAAGAAAATTATGTCCCAGCAGGTTCAGAAATATCTCAGTTCACTCACCCAAACTGAACAATATCCTCTATGTAAACAGTGCAATTAATAATGATGATGCTTTCTTTAGCTTATTGCTAAGTATACTTCTGTGCTCTACACCAATCTGCCTTTTAACCTGACATTACAAAGAAACTTGAGGTTTTTTTCACTGTCCTGGTGAAGTCATATTAACAAACAAAACCACTTGCCTTTTAGACAGTCGACTTTTCTATCCATGAAAAATATGTTGTTTCATTACAGATTATTTTGGCAAGTGAAGGAATCCTCCTTTGACATACATAGCCCTAAACATTAATGTGCCATCCCTGAAAAGTAGATGCTTCCTCTTCTCACTGAGTTTCCAGGACTGGGTAATTCTGCTTAATTTTGGGCTCCTTTCATAGACTAGGAGTGCCTCAAAAGGTAGAAAAAGACATATAATGGCTTAAATTCCCATTCTTTATCTCCCTACATAAGCAATGTTTTATCATGGCAACCTAGCAACACTGCCTTCTGGGTAGGCACAATGCTTCTTCAGCAGCAAGGAGGATCACAGTCTCTGAAAAGAGGTTGCCTGATTTAGTGCCACAAGCACAGTCTTTGCACTGCACAAACTGTCCAAGTGGTCTGTGGGACCACTTCAATACTGAGCTGAAATATGATCCAAGTCAATCTTCATCCCGTGCATACTTGCAGCACCATGTGCTGCACCACTTCCGAACTGGTACCCCACTCATTAGTGTGATCTGCTATTGTCCTAATGAGTCCACTGGCTTGTCAAGAGCCCTGGATCCTCTGTTATCTCAAGCATAAAATAATTGTGTGCTTTTTAAAACTGCTCTCTCAAGACTACAGGAAAATAGAAAAGCATGGTTCAAGACGATTAATTCGCAGTGAAAATGTTTGAGCAGTACATTTAATTACCTAGACATTCTGAATTTATACCTACAAGGAGATAAAACCATAATCAACACTTCCAATAAGCAAAAAAAAATTCCAGGTCTTTGGGGTTTTTTAATCTCTTTTTAATGGATTTCAATTGCCAAAATATCCCAGTTTCCCAAAGCCGGACATTTCTGTTACACCATCTGCCAAAGTTCCCAATGCAATGCCAGTTTTTTTGATCAAGCTCAAGAACAGTTCAGCTGACACATATCAATACTTTCACCAGCTTTAAGCCCATAATGTTACTTCATTAAAACAGGATTCCGCATCAGTCTTAAAGCAATTGCTGCTGCCTTTTGGCAACAGTGTGATTTTAGCATGAGCAAAGTCAGTAACTACCTGTCCCCTAGTTTGACACAGAACACGTGGAACTTCTCAAACTAAATTTGCCATTATTCTTCAACTGTGTAATAGAAATTGTAGTATATTTCATAGAATCAAAGAATGGCTTGGATTGGAAATTACCTAAAAGATCATCTAGTTCCAACCCCTCTGCTGTGGACAGGGACATTTTTCCATTAGGCCGGGTTGCTTGGAGCTCCACTGAACCTAGCCTTGAATGATTCCAGGGACAAGATATCCACAACTTCTCTGAGCAACATGCTCCAGTGCCTCACCACCCTCATCATAAAAAATTTTGTCCTAATATCTAATCTAAACCTACTCTGAGTTTGAACCATTCCCCCTTATCCTGTCACAACAAGCCCTTGTAAAAAGTCCCTCTCCATCTTTCCTGTAGGCTCCCTTCAGGTACTGGAAGGCCACAATAAAGTCATCCCTAAACTTCTTCCCTTTTCCAGGCTGAACAAACCCTTATATTTATAAAGATTATGGTAAATATTAATGCTATTCTATTACAAAAGTGCTACTTAGCATTTATATGTCTTTGCTATAGTAAAATTTTTCTTTACAAAAGAATTGAGAGTTCAGGAAAAATAATATAAAATAAAATAGGCTAGAAGAATTCCCTCCCAGTTTGATTTATTGGCATACAAAACTTAGGCTCTACCCACAATTAGCAAGCTAATTTCCTTAAGAGTATATATTTGTTTTGAAAATATAAGATGAACAAACTAATTACACATGCTGATGGGTAATTTCAAACAGTCTCATCATGAAAATGCACAGGTTTATCCAGTTCTCCTAGTTGTCTTGTCTGGCTCCAATAAACCAAAGATGTAACTATTTTCCCCAGCAGCAGTACCACAAACAACTATTCTAAAATCTGTTTATATAAGACAATGAGGTAAAAAGAAAAAGGGAATAGTTCTTAAGGGAAAGTTTTCCAATAATTTTCCAAATAAAATCCTAGCCTTGAAGCAGTTCAGAACTTAGATAATGAGAACACTAATGCAAGCTGTTAATTACTTTTTATTTCTGTGAAAATTGCAAGATATTTGGAGTGTAATTGGTACAGCTCCTCTACAATATTACTCCAAAGGCACTAGGAGGAGCTCTAATTGTTCCCCAAAAGACACTAATTTCCACCTAATAGCTATTAAAGCAGACCCAGTTTATTTGGTTTGTTAACGCAAATTTTGCGTAACAAGTTCAAAATACATCCACAGCACAAAAATGCAACTTTATTACTAGAGCTAAAAAAAACTCCTTTCAGAACAAATGTTCTTTGTTACTGTGGTCTCTCTCTGCACATATCTGTCTCTATGTCTGTTAACACAGTTCATCCTGTACACATCCTTTATCTCTTTTCTTCAGAAGTTGAATGGTGATGGCTGCAGGTGATTTGGCATACCAGGCTAGTAACACTGCCTGAGTGGATACATAATAATGTACATATATTATAGAAAATCTTTTTTCTGGTTTGGAAGAACACTATGATGACCAGAGGTAAAAGGCAAGTCTCTGTAGAAACCTGGTTTTAAATGGCATTTAAATAATGTCTTTAGCTCATTAGACATGCATATTTAAGCTAGATGTGGTTAGGTACCAAGAACTGCATTGCAGTTACCTTAGGTTACATCTACACGACCACAAACATCTCCCCAGGCAGCAATTTCCTCTTTGCAGCCCTAAGAGCACCATACAGACCAAATCTGCTCTGTCATGTTCACTCTGCACTTGTAGTGCTTAGTATCTATTCTGTACTCACCTGCACACTTCTTCAACACAGCATGTGCACTGTGTGCATTTGCCTGCTCAAGGCAGAGAAACAGGCAGCTAAAGGATGGCTCCTGCCTTTGTGCAGCACTCTCTCCCATGACATCTGCTCTCACTGATCTTACTTCTACATCTGCTGCAATTGCTCCTTGTACTTCTTCCAGAGGGTCTCTGATGTCTTCTCTTTCCAGTTTGTGGGCCTGGCTTTTTCCTGCATATGGGATCACAAGAATTGCTTCAGACATCATAGGTTTTACTCCAGGTCACAGGCCTGAGCTGCCCATTCAGATATATGGTACTGCTGTGGTAGGCCAGCTCACCTGAGCCATCACTATTGTGTTTCTGATAGGAATGACTTATGTATACACACAGCATGGACAACAGTGGGACCACAATTTTCTGGATGTCAAGGGACATTTGCTATTTAGCACTAACACCCCATTTCCCAGGACACTATACTGCCCTCCAGAGCTATGCCATCACTAATAAAAGAAAGAGAAACCCATGTATGTCGACAATGAACAGGTTTGGTGGGTATGACTGAATAATTTGAATGTTGGTTTTCCAAATATATATAACATAAAGTTGGTCAGGCCCTACCACCTAGGGGCCCCTCAGCTGCATTGGAGCCATCAACAAGAACCAAATTCTATTTGTTATCTTCCACGAGGTTCCTACCAAGAAATAAATGTCAAAAGCTCCATCACCCTTGAAAGACTGCTGAGAAAAATTAATACAGCAGCTGCACTTGAGATACCAAGGTCAGGAAGGTAAAGCCAAGGTCTTTTTCCCAGGCACAGACACACCAGCCCACCCAAGGTTCAAATACCACCCTAAGGCTTGACAGACACTGTGTCTCCTTCTAATAAAAACACACACTCACTGATGCACTGCCACTAGCCTTGACCACCCCAGTACCTTGCCCAGTGCATTTGTCAACTGACTACATGATGGCAAACCTTAAGAGGCTGGATGAATACCAACAGGCCCAATCTCAAGAGTGGGATCTGCTTCCCCAAACATGTAAAAGTTCTGCAGCAGTCCCCGGGATAGTTTCCCAAAGGAAATTACTATGATTTCAAATTGAAAGGTCAGTGCCATGAAGAGAAGAGCCATTTGCATACAACTCTCATGCTGAAAGAAGCAGTTGTCACAAGGAGAGTAAAACAGTTTCAGATGCTCAGCTCCAGATATAATTTGTACCTTGAAGATTAAAAACTCTGCAGCTGGCATTAGTAACAGTCTGGCAGCCATGGAAGCTGTAGAGAATCCTGGCAGTCCTGAGGAGATGATATTTCTGCCTACATTCAGAGGCAGAAGATATTGCTATACACATCTGTGGTTAAAAAAACCTGAATTTTAAGCACTGCCTAGGCAGGCTGAGAGATCAGTGAGGCCAGCATCTACCCATGCAGTTTGAACAGATCATCCTAAACAACAAGCTCTAATTCTGAAAAAGAATCTCCTTTCCAGTTGTTGTAGCATTCATTATTAGAATTTACAGCACAGATCCCAATCACCTCTACCTCAAAAAATGGGCTCTAAGCACAAATCCAGTCACCTCTACCTCAAAAGATGAGCTCTAAGACATTCCATCCTGCATTGAAGAGAAGTTTACCGGTGCAATGAAATGCCAGCATCAGTGCCCACCATGGCACTGTTATTCTCAGTGTATCCATTCAAAAGCCCAAGACATAAACATTTTCTTTCTTGGGTCCAGCTGATGATCACTAAATGCTACTCACATAAAAGTGCAGCTTTTCTGCATTCTACCCTCGTCTTGGTATCAGGTAACTCATCTCTGCACCTGCCAGTATCCAGAAGGAATCTTCTCATGCATGAGTGACTTGGATATTTTGTCCAATTCTATGTTATCTCTGTGTTTTTTCTAATCTGCTTCTACTTTGGCTAGATAAGGCTGCAGGGAGACCATGGCTTCTGCTTCCACTAGCTTTAGCATCTTAGTCAAGCTCAACATTCTCAAAAAAAAAAGCTGCTAACATGCCACTTTGTCATGCATCAAGGCAGCATTCTCCTCCTCCTTCATGACAAGTCCTTAAAGTAGTTAATCTGGTGAATATCTACATACTCAAGCTTAACTATATTCAGTAGACACTCTTCCAAGCTACACTCTTCCAATAATCTTGAAAATATATGCACAGAAGTTAGTCCTTTAAGGCAAGTAAGCCTTTACTTACATACCTTGGAGTCAGTGGACACACTCCAGTTCTTGCAGCCTACTACTTTCACGCTTGTGGTTCTGTTTTTGCAGCTTCTGGAAGAACATGGCCATTACCAGAAGTCAGGAGTTAGCACAGTCAGTGGGCAGTGCAAATTTTTATTTTGTCAGCTGAACTGTCATCTGTGGTAGCACAAGGTAAAGCTGAGAAAGCAGAGAAGCAGTACTTCTCTTAAGAAACATTGCAGATGTATTGGATTCTTGTGACACTGAGCAAGAGCTGGAGGAAAGGAATTAGAATAACTTTGTGATGTCAGAGCTGTCACACAAAACTGAATTTCAGGTAGGGGAATTTAGGAATGGGAAAGATAAAGTGAGCTGTTTGTGGGCAGGTCAAACTGAATAACACTCAGAATGTCAACAGTATGAAACTGTACAAAATGACAGCCTTTGCCTCCATCTGTCCAAACAGATTACTCTGTTGAGTTTGATTTAGGCAGGGAATAAAGATTAAAGAGTTTAGACAGGGACTCTAGTATGAAAACATTTTCTCTTAAGACCAGAGCCACACTTGAAGTCTGTTGATGAGCAGAAGAGGGTAGCTGTTCTCTCCAGAGTGTCATTGTGCTATCCTTCAAAGCCAAAACTTGCTGCAGCTGGCAGTAACAAAATTCATGCATACAAATCAAGCTAAATAGGCCAGTTTAATGAGTTTTCTATATTGACTACCCATATCTTCAATAACATCCAGGGACTCTACCTGCTGAACTACTGATGGTTTTGATGCTATTTATTAATTTCAGTGGTGGTTTAGCATAAGCACCACACTTACCAACTCCAGCTTAAATGCATTTGTTATGTGTCAGTAATTTTTAACCACTAGCAATAATCTCCCACTTCTTAGACTTGCTTCGTGTTGCTTGTTTCCTGCTTCAACTTACAAGACAGAGCTGCTTCTAGACTTCCCTTTTATATATTGGATGGCCCAAACATCGTGGAGTTCTTCCATGGGGGAACAGATGATGAACCTGAGGGAACTGGCTGATGCCATTGTAATGTTACTGTATAATCCTTGACTCACCACAAAAATTAGGAAGAATGCCCAAAGACTAGAAAAAAAGCAAATGTCATCCTATCGTCAAGAAGGAGGACCTGGGGGACTACAGGCCAGTCAGACTCAGCTTAATCCCTTGGAAAGTGATGGAGTAGCTAATCCTGGAAACTATTTCCAAGCACATGAAAGACGAGAATCATATGGAAGATTCAGCATGGATTCACCAAATGCAGGTCATGCTTGACAAACTTGACAACCTTCTATGATGAAATTACTACCCTGGTAGAAAAGGCTGGAGCAGTGGATATTTAGTAAGGCTTTCCAACACTCTTCCACAAGGTTCTCACAGGGAAGCTGCTGAAGTATAGGCTGGATGAGCAGACAGGGAGGTGGACCAAAAACTGACTGATTGACCAGGTCCAGAGCCAACGATCAGTGGAAGCCAGTAACTGGCAATGTACCCCAGGGGCCAATACTAGGTTTAATCCTGTTTACCACCTTCACTAGGTGGTGGTGCAAAGTGTACACTCAGCCAGTTTGCAAAACTGAGAGCAGGGGCCAAAGAGCCGTCCTGCCATCCCAAGGGAGCTTAACAGGCTGGAGAAACAAGCCAACAGGAACCCCAGGAAGTTGAATAAGAAGTGCAAAGTCCTGCAGCTGGACACCCCCATGCACCAGGACATCAGAGGACACCCAGCTAAGACAGCGGCTTTCAGAAAATGACCTGAAAGGAGTGTGAAAAGGGGACAGAGTCAAACTCTTTCAAGATGTGCCCATTGAAACAACCAGAGGCAAGGGTCACAAACTAAAACAGAGGTGACATCAGGAAACACTTTTGCGCTATGAAGATGACTGAGCACTGGTACAGGTTGCTAGAATCTCCCTCTTTGGATACAGGGTCATAGTGTTGGGCAACCAGCTCTAAGTGGCCCTGCTTAAGGGTGGATGGATCAGAAGACATCCAGACGTTCCTCCCAATCTCAACCACTTTGTGATATTTATTTCTTCCCCCTCAACTTCACTGAGCCATTGGGACTTTTTCTCATTGTGATGATACCTTTAATTTCTTCAGCTATACTGACATTTTGGGACAAATTTCTCCCCAGCATTTGCAGAGTAGAGTCCTGGGTGTCAGATTACAGCACCACACAAATGAGTAAAAACAGACCTGCCAGATGGTAAGGTTTGATCTGAGCCGTGCAAGCTACAGTACTGCTTCCAGGAATCATCATCTCAGGGACTTCTGAGTCAAAAGTGAATTTTTGTACTTAATAGTAATTGAGATATTTTTCTTCTACTAATTAATCCAATCGGTTTTGGAACACATCTTTAGCTTCCACAATGTCCTGTGATGACCAGTTCCACAGCTGAATAGCATGTTATAACGAATTATATTTTGCACCCTACCATGGGCTAGGTGCCTTTGACACCCATTAACTCTGGCACTAATGAGAGTGGAAGAAGTTCCCTATGCAGTTTGTGCCATTCACAGCTTTACACATGTGTAACCCAGTTCTTCCTTTGAGACCAAAGAGCCTGGATGAGGATTCAGCAAACTGTCCCCCATACAGGAATCATTCAATTCCTTGATCACAAAATCAGACACATATTAAGTAGAATGTTTCCATTTTTACTATATTCTTGAGATAACAACACAAATTATAAAGTGTTCAAGATGTCAGTACACCATAGATTTATACAGCAATATATCCATTTAGTGGTGAACAGTTCAAGACAGAAAAACACATGGGCAGAGGATGTTGCTGAGAGAGGATGATGTTAATTGCATCTAAGCTTTGCAATGGAGCATGATGGCTTTAGAGCTGTGAATAAGCCTGGGAAATGCAGCATTTCTACACAAGGCAGTGAAAAGGACTCTAAGGACAGAAACAGCAGCTGCAAAGAGAGGAACAAGTAGTATCCACAGAATTTAACTATTCATAAGATAAGCCATAGCCACAGTATTGATGTTCAAGACCATAGAAAAAAAAAGTTACAGCTGAAATTATGCAATGACTTTTCAACTGTGTGTATAATGAAATAAGAACATACAAATCCAAGTGAATTTTTGGTCCTCTGTGTAGAAAAAAAAACCCTAATGCAGTTTTTTTCATCAGCAAATATATCAAACAAGAGACCAATTACTTACTTTTATAAACAAGAAGGCAGAAAGGCTTCAGATTTTTGTGAAGACATTAATAAAACCTCCCTGACTCTACCACAGCACACAGGCATGTCCCATTCACAAAAATGCTGGCTACTTTGGTCTGTAACAGAATTAGGTTTGCTTAAAATTTGGCAACCACTCAAATTTTGCTTATTCTGTCTCCAGGAGAAGAGCTCTTTTCAGAAAATTTACACATTTCTTTTATTTTCAGACTGCTACCTTCATCGGTTTTATGCTTCCACTATTTGCCAGAGGAATTGAAGACTGTAAAATATCATGTTAGCAAGGAATGGCAGCAGTCACTAGATTTCCATGATAACTGTCTCCAAAACATGTTCATACTTTTCAAAGATGTATTCACCAGCAGGAAATGCAGACCTGTCAGCAAATACAGGGTGCTTGAAAGCTCTTGCAAATAAACAGTGATTTTAATTTGCTAAAGATAGTTCAACATATTTATGTAGCAATCTCACAAAGCAATACTCTGATTATTGTCATCAGCTCCTGCAAGCAATGTGCACAGTGAGCATTTTTGTCCTAATAAACACTTCCAGGTCTTCTACTTCCAAGTAGAATAGAAAATTAAGATCTCAAAACAGAATGACGCTTAAAATAAAACTTCAGGTTTACCTCTGATGTTTAGAGAGAAATAAAAAAACAATGCAAGACTGAACAATAAATATCAGGCTGAATACAAGGATTATTGCAGCAGGTGTAGTGAGGCTGATCAATGAGCATGAATTGCATGAACTTTTTGTTAACCCTCTCTGCTGCAAGAAGATAATATGGATATGATAGCACGGCACATTTAAGTCCTATCTGTGAATTTTTCAATTAGCAAATAAAAAGAGAGGAACTGTAATAATTTTGGCATCAAATGCAGATTTATGTATTTTTAAAAATTCCTAAAGAAAACCAATCTGACAGAGACAATGCTAATGTGAAATCACTGTCATCATAGGTATTCTATTAAACACTTCTTGCAGCCCTAACCTTAAAACTTATATTTGAATATTGACTGAATTACTTTTTTTTTTTTTTTGTGATAATGACTCGATTTAGTATAACAAACATATGATTGTTATAGACATTTGGACAATCTAGACTGTTAGCCCATAGCCCACCAGTCACACATACAATTGGTGCTCTGCTAAGTTTCATTGCAGCAAAGACATCTGTTGTATATTGATTTAATCCTAGCAAGTTAGAGTATATTTGTTTTCTGGGATTTCTGACTTCATAAAGGGCAAATAGTGCCTGACTAACCTAGTGGCCTTCTACAATGGAACTAATGGATCAGTCAACAAGGGGAAAAACAACTTATGTATCTTGAATTCTGAAAGGCCTTTGACACAGGAAATTGATCAATATCTACATGTGCCACAATCCAGATTTGGATATTCCTGTAATCTATGTTCCATTACAAATATTTTGTCCTAGATACCTAATTTTCAAAAAATTCCATTTATGGTGGAATGATGAAAAAGATTTTGGAGGAGTTGACTGTGATACAAAGTGTTTCACAGTCTCTCTTTATGACTCTGTCCCAAGTCAAAATCTGATTAATTGTACAGTAAAAACCTTGAACAATCTCCAGACAGGCAGAAAATAGGATATGCCAAAAACTGTTAAATCCAAAATCTTCCAGTGCACATACTTCAAAATAGCTCAAAGCCCAATTTTTTTTTTTACCAATAAAAAGACTAAGTCAATGCATAATTGATCAAATTGGAATAAGATATCTACAGACATTTGTAACCTCTATGATCAAAGGCAGAAAAGTAAAGCTATAGTAGCAGTACAAGGTATTTTAACATTATTTCAGTGCAGCAAGCAATAGAGTCACATGAAGAAATACATTTGCAATAAGAGTGAAATAATTTCAGCTTGTGAGTATTAAAATGAACTCTCAGCCTCAAAGACTTCTTAATGATTGCAAATCCATTTAGAAGTACATTCTCTCCACTATTTTGTGGGAAAAGGTTAGCAAAATACAACTGCAAGGAGATGCACAAAACAAGGATTTAATTAAATACATGACAAAAAATGATGAAAACAGTCTTCCAACTAAAAATGAATAACTTAAGACAGAGTAATATATTTGGAAACCTCTGACAGACTGAAAAGCAATGCCAATCATCAAGACTGGACCAGGATTTTGGGTATTGTTGTGTGGCTGCTGACCCTGCAATTCAGGTGACTGGCACAAAACCACACAGAACTAAGAAAAAATATTTAATCTTTGAATATAACATACGTGGAGATTAAGACTTACTGAAATTTGTCAGCCACTAATACATACAAAGTCAGCATAAAAGAGGATTTTTTTTCAGTCCAGTGCTTTTCATAAATATTTTAATAGCTTATAAAACTTGAACTGTTTTTGCTTCACTGATACTTTAAAAGTAGTCCTAACAATAATAATTCACACTAATCATCTAGGCTCAAAACTTTGCTCATGTCCATTTTGTTCCAGTTTTTCATGAAACAAGACTGTTTTGCACATGGATTGGACATGAGCCCTAATGTGCATGAATCCTGAGAGATCAGAAATGAAATGCAAATAATTAATGAAAGACCAAGAATTTTTAATCTACAACTAAGGAATGAGATTATCCAGCTGACCTCTTTTAATAGAATGGATATATTTGAGATTTGGGCTTTGCAAATGAGCCATAACTGAGGAAAGAGATTTTTTGCAGTGAGAGAAGAGGATTATGGTGAGGTGGCTGCTGTCAATGAGACTCTCTCCAGCACTGGACAAATTTTATTGGGAACAAATTATTCTGTGCAGAAATGAGTTATTATCTGAGAGTATTTATGAAGATTGATCTTATAGAAAGTACAACTACTGGCCAATATATTGACAACCCAGGTAGTCACTCCTGTCACTATACTCCAAAATGCATCTAAATATGGCCTAATCTTAGCTTTCCAATAGATATGTTGGGACAGTATTCATCAAAAGCTTGAGGCCATACATCAACAGGAAGTCCCACTTCACTGATTACAAAAAGTATAAAGAAATGGAAAGTTTTATTACAGAGTATATCTGCAGGAACCAAATCTCACTTTTTACCATAGAAGGAGGGGGATGCCAGACCTCCTGAAACTGTTAAACACCAAGATCAAATACCCACCCAGAAACTCTTCAGGGAAATCACCATGCTTTGAATAGTAACAGAAGTCTGTAAGTCTTTAGTATTAGACTCTTGCACACAGCAGACAAAATCAGCTCAAATAATACTGTTAAACAGTACTTGTGACTGAGACATTCACTGCTGGTTTGTGTGGTACTATTGGCTGACTACCAAGAGAAAGCAATGCTGCATTTGTTTATACCAACACACACCTTCTAAAACCAGTGGTGTTTAAAGACACTGACTATATCAAAACTGTGGCTGGTTCTTCAAACTAGTTAAAAGAAATTTGCCAAGCAGTCTGCAGATGGATTTCATGACCTAGTTTTGTGCATTAAGGAAAGAAAGGAAAAAAAAAAAAAAGGAATAAGATCAAATACAGACTTGCTCTTTGGGGGATAAGGGGAGCAGAAAGGAATAGTTCTGCTTTCCTCCCAGTCCTTAGAGGAAGAAAAGAAAAATAACTGCAAGGTACTTTGTCACTCACAATTTATTCACCTTGAATGAGACACATGAGATTCTCACATGAACAGCTGCAAACTTTCTGAACCAGCAACAGCTGAGTGTCACTTTGCATACAATTGCAAGACTCATATGAACTCTCAATTGATTAAACCATTCTCCCATAGGTAATTTGTAGTACTTACAAGCTGTGTTCATGCTACAAAATAAACCTAAGAAGCAAGCCTGGGAGTAGCCAGACACCTCATCTACATATTAAATACCCCAGAAATTCAAGTGGCTCAGTCTGGAATGAAACCCCAGAATGACTGGGGTAAGATACTAGCAGGGATTGCTTTTCAGAGGTTGCATGGACAAGATCTTGCTAATACCACATCACCATGTCTGTGTCAACAGATTTGTGGCTTCCCAAGCTCTGACACATCTCAACACCATACTCTCCATCCTTTCCTTCTTGCCACAGAGTCACCAACTTAGCAAACTGCATAGGGCCTTACCCATTACTTTGGGGCAGAGCCTATCTCTGCAACCATAGCAGGGGAACACCAGAGCCAATGCAGCAGCCTAAACCAGCATCACACAGAAAAAAGGAATAGTGAGCTACTAACACACCAGGAAGCATGGCCAGCTGCCCTTCCCTGCTATGATGAGCTGTTTAACTGCAAGAAGATGCAGGAGCATTTGATTGTGCATGGCCATTGGTCTAAGGCCTTCTGCTGCTCCTGAGGCTCAGGACTGAAAGGGTGATGTGACCTCTGTGTCAGGCCCTCAACTTGACCATGGTCTGAAAGGAATCACATTCTCCCAGCCAGGCCTGCCTCCTTCTCCTCAATGCAGAGCCTCTGAGTTTCCAAGTTTCCAAACTTCTTTGGCCCTCACACCTCTTTGTCAGCCACCCACACACATCACATGGGCCAGGACTTGAGCAGTGGCTTGGGAACAGTTGTTCCTGAGGCATCGCTGCTTAGGTGCTCAGGGCAATGACCAACACACGTGAAGGCCTCATTTTTCCTTTCTATTTAAGAACTCATCTGGGACAAAACTTATTTAAACTAGTATTTTTCCATAGTGAACATCTGGCTAATTTTTTTCTCTTTTAACAACACGACTGAAAAAGGGCCACTCATTTATTCCAAATAAATATTTTGTTCCCTGTGATCATGCAGACCCTATTGCACAATTCCCTTTCTAGCAGGTACTACTGGAAGCTGGTGAACAGACCCACTACTGCTGTAGGTAACCAGTCCCTGATTTGACTTAGAGGGCTGTTCAGTGGCTGAAGTGAATGCCAAATCAGTTCTGAGGGAGGCTTAATTACACTGCAGTACTGACTAAAATAATAAGGACTTTGTACTCAGTACTCTTGTTAACAGACTGCAAGGGAAAGAAATGAAATTGTACCCTTTCATTTCCAGAGCTGGAACATCACCCACGGATGTGGTAGGAAGCCTGCCAGGAAGCCAACCACAGCCAATATTGATAACACCAAGATAAATGCACATTACAGCAAGCATTGCACATACAGCAAGCTGTGCTACTTGGCGTTGCACTCTTGGTGCCAAAGGCTCAGTTGTCTTTCTCATGAGCACTTTGATACACATACCTTCTCTGGAATGAGGCAAAAGCTTGGAGGACTTGGCACACTTGCAATGAACATTAACTGAGATATCTGACTGACTTTATTGTGGCTTATGGTTTTTATCTTACTGCTAAGATAAGAACAGCCAGTGTAAGCAGACTTTGTAGTCTATCACCACAAGTACAGGAGCTACCTAAGTGTGCTCTGTTTACATGCTCAGCGACAGCATACTGAGTATCACAACATATTGTTCACACAGCAATGCATTTACTGAAGTGATTGAAGTAATTTTCTAGCAACTGCAATGCAATTTCAATACTGCAATAATTTACCCACAGTAGATGGAATTGTACCATTAGGAAGTTGGTACACCTTAATGCTTTTCAAATCAGTTTAATAATGCTATATCACAGTATTTGACAGTGTCACAATATTTTTTTTTTTGTATCAGCATTGTGGAAGATCCAAGATAATCACTATCAGGAGCAGCAAAAGGCTTGGCAAGCACTGGGCCAAGCAGGAAGAGGGAGAGGACTGACGCTGCAGCCAGATGTGGCAGTAGGGCTGGACCTTCTTGGCACATGGATACCTGGCATGAGTCCTAGGACTGGGACAGGCACCACTTGTGCCTGCAGCAGTCTGGTGAAGGACCAGAAGAAACAAACATGCCAAAGTCAAGAAATATCTTAGGGCATAAGAAAAGTCCTCTGAGGGACAAGAATAGGAGTAGAAAACAATGGTGGGAGAATCTGCCAGAAGTTGGACTGAGAATATGCAGAGTATTTCTTTGGAGAAAAGAGGGATGCTAACATATCCTTGGAAAAATATGAACTAGAGGACCACCAGAGGACTATTCCCTTCCAGTCCTGTTATTTGCTTCACTGGTGATAGAAATTAAGAATTCAGGAAGAGGGAGAGGACTGACGCTGCAGCCAGATGTGGCAGTAGGGCTGGACCTTCTTGGCACATGGATACCTGGCATGAGTCCTAGGACTGGGACAGGCACCACTTGTGCCTGCAGCAGTCTGGTGAAGGACCAGAGGAAACAAACATGCCAAAGTCAAGAAATGTCTTAGGGCATAAGAAAAGTCCTCTGAGGGACAAGAATACGAGTAGAAAACAATGGTGGGAGAATCTGCCAGAAGTTGGACTGAGAATATGCAGAGTATTTCTTTGGAGAAAAGAGGGATGCTAACATATCCTTGGAAAAATATGAACTATGGTTACACCAGAGGACTATTCCCTTCCAGTCCTGTTATTTGCTTCACCCGTGATTTGCTACTGGTGATAGAAATTAAGAATCACTGTGAAACTAGAATAATGGCATTGCTTAATCTGAGCAGCATGCTGGTACACAAAACTGTGCAAAAATAGTTACTGTGTTTGATACAGTAGGCAATTTGTCAAAAGATTCATGCATGCAGTAAAACTTATTTGTACTAAAGCTGTTCCAATTCTGAAGAGAGAAAATATTGATTAGAAGCCTCTTGCAGTGACAAGAAACAAGTTTGAAGCACTTAAGTTCTCAGTTTCTCAAGAAAATTAATAAAGTTAACACTAGTCCTGCTACTTTAACTGGGGAAATAATGAGGACAGGCCTTGCCACCGTCATTATTGACAAAGGCCATATCAATTTTAATAGTTTAAGAAAAGTACTTGGCTAATTAAGAGCATTATCAGCTAGTACTCTTTTATGTTACTTTGAGAATGTTTGTAGATTGGAGTTTATATTTAATCACTGGCAAACCAAATAAGACATTTTTCTATAAATTGCCAAAGTAAATAATTAAGCCATATGAATAACTGTCCATATAAGAGCCAAGAACCTTCCTCCTTACTAAAACCAGTGTGATCAATCTACTAATAATTGAATAGACAGAGAGGGGAAAAAATATATTTCTCGATTATGATTTACCTTCGTGCCACATTCTTTAATTCTGTGTCAGGGATTTACACTCATTTGCATCCCCATCTTTATTTGTACTCTTTATAAAAGCTGATGAGAGATAGGCATTACGGTACAATGAAAGAGACACGTAAAAATTAAATTAGAAAATATGTACAAAACCCTAGACATAAGCAAAATGCCTCATACATAGCCCTGTAAACCCACTGGTGTTATATAGTAATAGCTACAGTTATTAAGAAAATACTTTAAAATTAAATAAGAAGTAAAATAATCCCAAGATGAGCAGTGCTGCTCAGGTCAGACACAGTGCTGGCCTCTATCTGGTGAGCAAATTCACTTCTGCAGGCATTGTAGTATCTATGCTATAAGGAAGTAGCATGAGTAGAGGCAGTACTTTCTAGTAGACCTAGCATTATGAAGTTCACTATATTGCATAAAGAAGTGGCCTCATATATGCCATCATATCCAAGGTCCATGTATTTCAGCCACTCTGAAAGTGATGATTGTTTCATACTCCTTTTTTTAAGCAGTCAGTGCTGTTTTATGCTCAGCTGTGGGAGCCTCCTTTTTAAACCTACATCACTTTGCTAGTTGTCATGGCCAAGTGCTACATACTCTGGATCGGGTGGCTCTTAACCATCTTCCTCAAAACTCTCTTTAACATAACCTTGAAGCCAGTGATCCAGAAATTTAGGCTTTCTATTACACCTCCTTATTGATCAGCCACAAGTTCACTTTATAATTTTTCAGTTGAGGACTTTTTTTCCCCTTAAAGGCCTGATCAGGAAGGTAAACACCAGCTCTTCAAGGAACTCATCAATACAATCCCCTGGGAATCTTTCTTTGGAGTCAAGGGAACAGAACAGAGCTGGCAAATTTTTAAGGACATCTCCATGGTGCACACAAATTAGTGATCCCCAGGCACAAGAAATTTGGCAAGGAAGGCAAGAGATGGGAATCACTGAGTCTGGACCTGCTAGTCAAGCTAAAGGGCAAAAAGTACGTGCACAGGCAAAGGAGGCAAGAGCAGGTAACCTGGGAAGAGCATTGGGATACAGTCCAGCTGTACAGGGATGGGGGGGAGGCCAAGGTGAAATGGGAGCTGGACTTGGCAAGGGTTGCAAAGTATAACTGGAAGGGGTTCTACAGGTGTGTAGGGACTTTTCACAAGAGCATGTGGTGACAGAACAAGGCAGAATGTCTTCAAACTGAAAGAGGGCAGGTTTAGATCGGACATTAGGAAGAAATTATTTTATGTGAGGTGGGTGAGGCACTGGAGCAGGGTGCCCAGAGAAGCTGTGGATGCCACATCCCTGAAAATATGCAAGGAGCAAGCTGGTCTAGTGGAAGGAGTCCCTGCCCATGGCTGGGGGATCAGAACTTAATGGTGTTTAAGGTTCCTTCCAACCCAAACCATTCCATGGTTCTATGAAGTGAAAGCTTTGTCCCTTTAACAGAAGCTGTTTGATCAGCTGGATACTGGCAGAAAACATCCTGAACATCTCCTTCAGTTTCTAATTTAGAATCACAAAGTGCATCATCAGCTATTCAGCAGGAAACAGCAGGAAAGCTTACTTGGGCTTTGAAGTACTCATCTGCTCTGTTCACATATAGACCGTATAGAGTATACAGCAATGCAGTGTACCCCAAAGGACAACGAGAGGGGAAAAGCAGGCAGAGGGAAGATGATTTTCAGGAAAGATAAAGGGCAGGAACTCCAAGGACAGCCCTTCTTTTGAGGAAATCCAGGTCTTCTCTGGCCTCCTCTAAGAGCAGCATAGTTTCAAGCTGCCTTTTTTTAACTTAAAATACCCACAGAACCAAAGGAACCACAGGCCATGAACTACTGTGTTAGAAGTATTCCCACCACTAGGTGTCAGCCCAATTTAACATATGCAGAAATGTCTTTAAATAATATTTTGCTTTTGTTATACTTAAATAATTAATAATGAAAATATTTTTGAAAGGCAAGTAGAGCACCTGCTTTCAGAAAGGTACATTTCATAGAATCATTTAGAGTGGAAAAGTCTTTTAAAACTATTGAGTTCAGTCATTAACCCAGCCCTGCCAAGTCCACCATTAACCATGACCCTAAGGGCCACATCAACATGTCTTTTAAATATCCCCAGGGATGGTGAATTAACCACTTCCCTAGACTGCCCATTCCAGGGCTTGGACAACCCTTTCAGGGAAGAAATTTTTCTCAGTTTCCCATCTAAACTTCCCCTCACACAGCTTGAGTCCCTAGACTGCCCATTCCAGGGCTTGGACAACCCTTTCAGGGAAGAAAAAATAAAAAAAAACCTTTCTCAATTTCCCACCTAAACTTCCCGTCACACAACTTGAAGACATTTCCTCTTCTTCTATCACTTGCTACTTGGGAGAAGACATTGAACCCCACCTGGCTGCAGCCTCCTTTCAGGCAGTTGTAGAGATCAATAAGGTCTCCCCTGAGCTCCCTTTTCTCCAGGCTGAACACCCTCAGCCCCCTCAGCTGCTCCTCATAACACTTGTGCTCCAGACCCTTCACCAGCTTCATGCCCTTCTTGGGACTTGCTCCAGCACCTCAATGTCTTTCTTGCTGTGAGAACACAGGATTTGAGGTGCAGCCTCACCAGGGCTGAGTACAGGGCAAACACTGCCCTGGTCCTGTTGGTCACAATATTTCTGATCCAGGCCATTGGCCTTCTTGGCCACTTGGGCACACACTGGCTCATGTTCAGCTGCTGTTGACCAGCACCCCCAGGTCCTTTTGCACTGGGTAGATCTCCAAACACTGTGCCCCAGCTTTCAGCATTCCATTGTTGAGGGGTTGTTGAGACCAAGGTGCAGGACTCAGCACATGACCTTGTGGAACCTCACACAATTGTTCTTGGCCCATCAATCCTGTCCAGCCTGTCCAGTGTCCTCTGCAGAGCCTTCCCACCCTCCAGAAGACCAACACTCCCACTCTGGTGCCAACTTGTCACAAACTGACAGGAAGCACAAGATCCCCTTGTCCATATAATTGATAAAGGTATTAGGGCTGGTCCAAATACTGACTCCTGGGGAACATCACTTGTGACCAGCCACCACCTGGATGTATCACCACTCTCTGGGCCCAGCCATCAGCCAGTTCCCTCCCCAGCAATGACAGTGCTTCTCCAAGCCCATCCACTTGGAAGCTGTGAAGATGAGGCACCTTCACACACAGAGAGCAGTGAACAAGTATGGGCCTATGCACAGTACTTAATCTTTTTAAAATTTAAATCCCTAATAGCTAAAACGAGAGCTGAAAAGGCTGAGGTAGAATACCTGCTCTGCCACTGTTTTCTGAAGCAATGAATTCATTAACACCACAGAACCCTTGCTGGTTACAACATAAAAGCAGAGGGTCCATTTATAAGCATTTTGTCCAG
This sequence comes from Onychostruthus taczanowskii, assembly GCF_017590055.1. Classification (NCBI taxonomy): domain Eukaryota; kingdom Metazoa; phylum Chordata; class Aves; order Passeriformes; family Passeridae; genus Onychostruthus; species Onychostruthus taczanowskii. The sequence goes on along the minus strand of NW_024499573.1, from coordinate 4,859,965 downwards.
GGGTGAATTAAATAACTGTCATATCACTTCTGAACAGGTTCTGTATGAGCACTCTCTGTCATTCAAATTAACACCACCCCCTCTCCAGCTGCAGGGTTAAAACACACAGAATGGGGATGCAACAATGGAAAGAATATTTATTCAGAGTATTATGCCTTCAGTGATAAATATGCATGGGCTCTTCAAAGCAGATTTCAAAACGAAAAAAGGTGGTTATAAAGTCTTGTGTAATTAAATTTTCATTCTCCTCTCTGGGGGAAGCATGATGAGACAAATCTGAATGTGAAAAAATGGACCTGACTGACATTACTCTCTGTCAGAAATAGCTTGCAAAGGAGAGTCCCCAGGCAATACCTAATACAGCTTCTGCAGGCTCACCAGATGGAGTAAAGCACCGCAAAAAAAATAATGGGAGAGCAGGAAGAAGGGGGAAAAACCAACAAAAGACAAACAACAACAAAAAAAAACCTCAGAAAACAAAGCCAAATAAAACATTCAGAACCTCCCCCACAAAAACCCAAACTCACTCTCACATACATTCCCCCCTACAAAACCAAACAGAATGACAATCCAAAGAGAGTTCAGCCCCCAAAAAGCCCAACTGAACTAGCAAGGATCCAGGGAAAAGAGCTGTTCCAGAAAAACACCTTCCTTTCCAGCAACGCAGAAACAACAGCCTACAGTCTTTCCTTGCACACAGCCTCCCTCTCCTGTCAAAAAGATGAAGTTTCAGTTTCTGAAAAATACTTGTATCACACTGCAACAAACACTCCTTTCACAGCTAACCCACAATCTCTCTCTGCATCCTGATAACTCTATGAACCATAGAACATTTAAAAGTGTCAACACCAAAGCTAGGAAGGGTGAAGAAATGAGGGACCTGCTACACAGCTGATAGCAAAAGCCAATCACAGATGGCTAATGTCAAGGACAGAATGAATTAAAACATGTAGCAGAAAATTTTATTCCAACCATGAAAATGTGTGTAGCCAAGAGAGGGAAATGGGCCCAAGACAAGAAAATTATTTTCAGAAGAGACATCGGATATGACTGAGAACAGAAGGCAAAAATGGCCCCTTTACAACCCAAATCAACCTGGAGTTCCAACAAGTATTTCATTTCTAAAACAAATCCTAGGAAGGGAATGAGACTTAGGCCCAGGCATGGGCCATAACTCAGACAAAAAAAGTTCTTGAGGGTCTTCTGGTGCATTCTCCAGCAGTTTGCCCCTTCCTTTTGGAGTCCCCTTTGCAGCCTTACTCCAAGAAGAGTAAGATAAAAGCTCCTAACCCAATCAACTTCTACATGGAGGTAAAACACAATACAGTTACAGTATTCTGTAACATTGTGTTACAATACAAAATCTAACACAAAATCTAACACAAATCTAATATTATGTTCACTTAGAAAGTTTCTCTAAGAGTCAATGCATCCTCCATCCATACATAACATTGCACTGATTTCAACAGAGTATAACAATATGCACTATACACTGGATGATGAGACCATGGAAATTGCTAAATCACACCAGAAGACTGTATGATGTGGAATTATAGCCTGTGGCCAAAAAGAAATTGAATCCCTGTCCTTGGAGGTGTTTAAAATGAAAAAGACTTGATGTGACACTTAGTGCCATGGTTTAGTTGAAAAGCTGGTATTAGTCATAGGTTGGACTCAATGATCTCAAAGGTCTTCTCCAACCCAGTCAATTCTGTGACTCTGTCTTTTCAAACTATGTGCATAAAACAACACAACATGCTACAGCTGATAGAGAACAGAAGGCATGAAATGAACACACTAAGATACAACAGAAAAAGAACAAATAACAAATTGTTTAAATTAGCTAAAGATCTGGGGCCCTTTGCTGTGGTCTTCATGTAAGCCATCCACACTCACTGATGGAACATTAGAAAGAGGTCAGAAATATATGAAACTTCCAGAGCAGAAAAACATTTAAGAGCTCCAGAGATAAAGTCCTTTGCCCTTTTCTCATGCTAAAAATTACATTCAGACAACTACACTTTACTATCAGACCTCAATTTTCCTGCCAGACATAAACACAAGATAGCTCAGTCACAATCTCTAATAATTTCTACAGATCATACAATGGTTTGGGTTGGAAGGGGACTTTGAAGACCATCTCATTCCAACCTTCCTTCTGTGGGCTGGGATACTTTCCACTAGACCAGGTTGCTCAGTGCCCCATCCAGCCTGGCTTTGATCATCCCCAGGGATGGGACATCCATAACTTCCCCACACAGCCTGTTAGAGTGCCTCACCACCCCCACAGTAAAGACTTTTTTCCTAGTATTCAACCTAAACTTTCTGTTTTTGAATTTGAACCCATTCTCCCTATTCGTTCTGGTGAAGATACGTTAATGTCTTCATTGGATTTTCCTAGAAAAATCCAGAAAAACTACAATATAGATGCTTACCAAGACTACCGCATTCTTTCCATTCTCCTCTTGTCTAACTAATTCATATACTTCAGAAGAATTTTGCCAAAATCTACCAGACTTCCAGAGACTTAGTAGAAGCTGGCATCCTTTCCAACCAGCACTCCAGGGAACTGCTACCTGCAGAGGAATGAACCTTGGGAGACATGTTGGAAGATCAGTGTTTGAGACACCTGATCTCTAAAAGCTAGTTCCTGTATTTATTCAGGAACCTCAGAAACACTAGTACAGTTTTTTTTTTATTCTTTGCCAACATAAGTGGAAAGAAGAGGAAACATTAACTCAAGCTCAAGAAGTCCAGCTCAGGAATCTACAATTGCAACAAATTATTTACTGAAGGAACTACAAATTATCCAGGACTTCAAGCCAGCTACGACCTGGAACAAGCAGAGAGAGTTCAACTACACAGTATTTACTATGAAGGTGTATCGAAGATGCACACTGAAGATTCACACATCTGTGGTGTCAGGCAAGAGGAATGTGGTGGGGGCCAAAAAGGACTGTGGTGGGTTGACCCCGCTGGACACCAGCTTCTCAGCAAAGCCACTCTCTAACTCACGTTCTTATCTAGAGGGAGAGAAAACATTGTAAAAGGCTCATAGGTCAAGATAAGGACAGGAAGAGATCACTCACCAATCACCATTACACGCAAAACAGAGTCAACTGGGGGAAATTAGTTTATTGCCAAACAAATTAGAGTAGGGCAATTAGAGATGGAAATGAGTCTTAATACACCTTCACCTCACCCCTCCCTTCTTTCAAGGCTCAACTCCACACCCTTCCACAGGGCACAGCCTTTCAGGAACAGACTACCTCAGTGCAGGCATCCCACAGGGTCACAATCCTCGCCCCCCAAAGCTCACCCAACCCCGAAGCCAAAACCACCCATTCCACAGCGCCCCCCGCCCGGTGTTTGTAGCGAGGCCCTGCCGGGCGGACCCGCTCCAGCTCGGCAGCTCTATTGGGCAGCTGTTTCGTCAATCACGGTGAGGGGGGAGCTGCCCGCGGGTCTCTTCTGCTTGCCGGGCGCTTGCGTGAGGCCCTCGGGCGTTTCCCAGGGGTTACCGGGGGCCGCCCGCCCGCGGGGGCCGGTCCTTGGCCGTGTCCATGGAGCGGCGCCGTGGGAGGGGCCGGAGGCCGCGGCGGGGGCGGCTCGGGAGGGCCGGGTGACGGCGGCCGGGCGGCGGCACTGCGGGGCTGCGGCGCAGCGGCGCAGCGGGACAGGCCCGCACCGCCCAGCCCAGCCCTGCGCTGGTCCCGCCGACCGGCGGATGGGCACAGAGGGGGCAGCGGCTCGGCCATGGCCAGCGGCGGCCCCGAGGAGGGGGAGGCGGTGGCGGGAGAGGAACAAGCCCTGAGGAAGCTGGTCGTCCGGCTCCAGAACGTCCAGGAGAGGAAGAGGCTGGAGACGCTGGTGCAGACCCTGAGCGACCTGCTGGAGCTGGCGGCCCGGCAGAGCGGTGAGAGCCCTGCCCTGCCCTGCCTTGCCGTGTCCCGCCCGCCGCCGGTCGCTAACGCGGGCTCTCTGTCTCTGTCCCCCCACAGCTCCCCGGCTCTTCAGCGGCAAAAACGTCCACGTGCCCCTGCTGCTGGTGGTGGATCTGTACCCGGGAGCGGCGGGCGTGCAGCAGGTCAGGGGCCGGGCGGGCCGGGGGCCGGGGCCGCTGCCCCCGCTGCGGCCGCGCTCCGCGGGATGAGCGGGCCCTTCCCGGGATAGGAGTTCTTGTTCCGCTTGCTGATTTCTCCTTAACTTGCCGTGCGTCTCCCGGGCCGCTTCATGAAGTGCTCTGAGCTGTAGAAGGGCGCTGTCATCGCTGGCATTTAAACGGACCCAGCGTTCCAACTTATTGCAGACGCCACTGGCTGCGTCTCTGTTTTTACCGGCAGAAGTAGGCGAAATAGGAAATAAAAATTAAGCCATGCGAATACTGTGTAATGTAGGGTTCTATATTACCACTATTATCTAGTATAATTTTGAATAAAAATTAAGCCATGCGAATACTGTGTAATGTAGGGTTCTAAATTACCACTATTATCGAGTATAATTTTGACGTGTCCGTGTTGAATTTTGCCATGGTTAGACAAACTTCCAAAAAGCACGATTTTATACTATGAATTCTTATATATGTAGCCATATCCTTGAGACTTGTGCTAGCACAGGTTTTTAAAGGCGGGGGGAATATTTTACCTAAGAGTAAGTTCTGCAATTTAAGGTTCTGCCTACCTGCTCCTGTAATTTAACATTGGCCCATTTGGACTAGGTGTGGCACTTGCACAATTTGATGTTATACTTGTGGTACAGCTGCCAGACTTGTCATACAGAGCAGCTCCTTCCTGGCAGGCATATATTAAATATCTGACTATGGTATGCATAAAGGATGTTTATAAGCTCCAGATTTCTGTGTAACTCACTTGATGCTTTTTTTTTTCAATATGAAACAGCAGTTTATTTCAAGACAAAGCTCATTAGTTTATAAAACCTCTGCCCAGAAATCTAAACTTGGAAGTAAAACATCAATCATAACAAGAAGTAGGTGTGAAATGATAGCACAAGACTCTCAGAATTGCATAAAGAAGATAGTGATTAACTTTCATTTTAACTCTCTTAAAATACTTCATTCTAATGCAATATTTTAAAATTAATTTTAATCTTCTACCTGCCTACATTTGCAGTCATACAGTGTTTCAGTTTAGAAGTTCTGGACCTTCTTTGCATTTCTGTGTTGTGTTGCAGTGGGAAATTCATAGCCAGTGCAAAGCTCAAATCCCATTGCTCATAAAATGTCTTGAGCAGCTCTTTTTTGACATTCAGTTCTGATGTTTACAAACATTCACACTATGTAAACAAAGCTCTGTCTTCTTGCTTCATTCACTGCTACTTATTTATAATCTTCGTGAATAAATTCTCACTTGACAGCAGTGGTCAAGTAACGAGGTCCTGATTTCAGTGCAGTCTCTTGGCACTTTTAATGATTTTTTTATTGAATAAATAATTAATTACCCTCCTTTTACTTTTGGCATTGTAAAAAAATTGATTCCCAGAAGAGAATAAATACAGTCAGGGACATACCTGAGGTGAGAATTTTCTTCACCTCCCCTCCTTAACTGGTTACAAAGCATTGTGGGTTGATGTTGGAGCCTTAGATGCTGTTCCACTAATGTGTACAGGGTTCATTTCCCTAGCAGATCAATATTGCAAATCTGGCCCAAGTCAGACTGTAGGCATAAGCCCTGCAAGCTCCTTCAGAAATGAGAAGGTACTGGTGTGGAAAGCCAGTAGTTCCTGTAAGTAAAATATGTCTTTGAGTAAATAGGGTCGTTTTCTGCAGTTTCTCTGGCAATGATTGGAGCAGCTTAGAAACTCTAGAGCAAAATATCAGTGCACTTGAGTAAAGAGCAGTCAGCAGAGCTTTATTGTCTTACATAGATGCTGGGACCTAATGTAATATAAATTAATTGTGTGCTAGCAACAAAAAGGGTCAGATTTAAAATAATGACTTCCAATGCTGCTACCAACTGTTTCTGTATATAGGGACCTGTTTAAGTCTTTATAAGGACATCTTTTTTTTTTGCTTTATTTCTCTTCTTTGTAACCTTTAGGATTTCTGTTTTTAAAAGACCCTTGCTTCTTACTTAATTTTCAAGCAGCTAATAAGCTCCCTGTTACCTGAGGTTGTGATTTTAATATTGTAAAATAGACCACATATCAGCAGGTCAGATGTTTCCATTGGTCTTCTCTGGACCCATAGTTCTGATAAATGTTTGTCAATACAATCCAAATGAAAATGTTCAATGGGAATATAAAATTCGTCAGAAACAGTTAATACAGGAAGGAATTTTCTGAAGTAATTAAACAAGTTTTCATCAGATTCTAATTTTTATAAGAACAGTTAGGATGCTCTTAGAAAGTGAGACTTTAAAAAAAAATGTTTTCTATAAGTCGTTTATCAATTAATAGTCATCTCTACAATGTTTTTGAAATGTGTACCTGATTGACCATCAGCAATAATCTCTATTTTGCTTGGAATATGGAAAATTAGGGAATTACATATCCTCATCTTGGACTGATGTTTACTAAGACTATTCATTGTACCTACATTTAGTTAGGACTCAGTTACACAGACCACCCTGAATATCCATAGTAAGTGATTTGTAGTCTCATGCAGGGCAAGGCAGCTTGCTAAAGTGTATGGAAATTGGCTCATAGTCCAGCTCAATCTGCAGACATTAAGGTTGTAATTGGCTTAAAATGTTTGTCTCTGCAAATCTAAACTGAAACAGAAGCAAAAGTACTGCAGATATGGGCTGTGCTCACACTGCAACCAAGTTTGTGAAAGACAAAAGTGGAATTCCAGTCCCCAGGCAGCTACATCACCTTTTGCACACTCTACAGAGCTGTCAGGAAAGCCGTCTAAATTCAAGTTTATGCTGTTCCTGTGGGTGACTCTACACTACCAGGCTTGTAATTCCCTGTCTCTAGTCTTACTGATTGCAGGGTTAGGAATCATGCACTTTATATGAACTTTGCTGTTAAACTCTTTGGAGGTAGCCATTTACATTCCTGTTGTTGGCTGTCCCATCTTGACCTCCTTGCTTTACATAACTCTTCTGTAAAAAAGTGATCCAGTTATGTATAGAGTCTTTGTGACATATTATCTTCTGCCTTGACTCTGTACTTAAAGCACAGAGGCCTGCTTCCACCTTTTTATTTACTTATAGTCTCAAGGAAACTGACATGCCTTGCTATAATTCCTTTCTGTAAAATTTGCTTCATCTTGACTTTTGACATTTCACAGTTCACTACTTTTCTTTCAATACAGAGGGATTTTCTTTCATCAGTTATTTCTTTGCACAGATTTTGCTTACTGCTTCCTTACTGCAGCCTATTCAGTCATATCTGCCTGTGAAAATTCATAGGACAGTAGATATCTCCAATACAGAAGATCAAAGAGGAGCATTTTTAGCTTTTGGCATTATTTACAGATATTTGAAAGTCAAAGAGTTTGCATTGGATGAAACAGGTAGTTATTAAGAACAAATACATTGGGTTTAGTTGTCTTTCACTCCCTATGATCTCAAAACTTCTACTGTCTTCATTACATTTTGAAAGCACACACTACTGAGGGTTGATGGCAAGAATATGAAATGTGTAGTAATTGTTTATGTATCTCATCCCCATTTAAAGCATTGAAGGCCTTTAAAAACTTATACTTCATCCATACAATTTGCAATTAAATAGCAAGTTGTTACAAAACCACACATTTTTCATTAAAATACACTTGCAATAGTGCAGGGGTTTCCCTGGCCAATGATAACATACTAGGGATCACATCGTATCTTTCTGTCTGTCAGCAACTCATTTAACTGTGTGCCCTTTATCCTCAAGCAGTGCTGAAGCAGATTGAGAATGATGTATTCCTGCAAGCAATGCAATCAGAATCATTAGCATATGTTTTACTTCCATCTTTTAACTTTCCATGCCACTTGTGTTAATTAATTTTCCCTTACTGATTTAGCTAGGTAACAGAGTAGCTGTCTTGCAAAAGCCAAGGATATTAGAAGACAATGTAGAAGTTCCAAGTGGAATATCTATTCTAAAATAGCTGCCTTTTTGTTTTACAGATGGGCTGGTCACTTCTTTGTAAATTAATAGAAATTTGTCCAAGTACTCTACAAAACATAGCTCCTAAGGATGTTGGGAAGGACTGGGAAGTACTGGGTGTTCACCAGTAAGTATTTTGTGTACAAAGAGTCTGCCAGAATGCTTGGTCATTTTGGCAGCATATATATGCAATGAAATATATATATAAAGTTATTACATCAGCTTTTTTGTGCATTTCTTCAATCTTCAGAATGTGGCAATAAGAGGGATCTTTTCCATGTATTTCAATACCTGGTGCAGAACGTAAAGGAGATTGAGCCAGGCCTTTTTTAGTGACAGTGTCAGAATAAAAAGCAAAGGGCCTGAATTGAAAAATAAAAAATTCCACTTACACATTAAAAAAAAAAAAAAAAAAAAGGTCCTGAGTAACCTTTTTGGCAGAGGCAGTATTACTTGGATGTTTGTGTGTGTTTTTTTCAAATGTGAGGAATTATATCCACAAACCTAAAGTAGTGTAAATCAAGAAGAGGAGGTTTTGTCACACCTGTTATTATTGTCTAAAGGTAAGTATTTACACTGATCACCTCAACTACCTGTGAATTCAGTGGATACAATTACCTTCAGAAGGGATGGTTTTTTCTGTCTTTTTAGTAAATGGAGCAAATTGTGATTTGGACTTGCTCAACTCTCATCCATCAGCTTTCAAAGCAAGTGTTTTGTGGATGTCTGTGGTTGGTTGGGATGAACACCCACACAGGTTGGCTGAATTGTTATCCAGTAGCACAAATGCTAATTGTGGATGCTCATGGGGGTTGGTCTGGGGGCTTGGTTTGGTGTTCTCACTCTTGGGCAGATTGCTGCCTTCAGATAATGACAGCAGCAAGCACTTACAGCCTTATAACCCTGTGAATCTGCCTCCATAGTTCTTACCACACTCTTCCTTTGAAAGGTTGCTATTGAAAAATAGCATGAAGATGCATTTTGATTTTGTGGGGATTTGTTTTATAGTGGCTAGAATACATGGTCAGTGGGGGAATGAACTCCCCTGAAAGATGAGTTGGTAGTTTTTGTTGGAAAGCAAAAGTGATTTTGGTTGTTTTTCATGAGCAAGAAATAACTGAGCTGAAGCTGCACATGCTGGTTACAGGTTCTTTGGCAGCTTAAAAGCTTGTTAATTGACTGGAAGTTAGCATTTTGATTTTGTGGGGATTTGTTTTATAGTGGCTAGAATACATAGTCAGTAGGGGAATGAACTCCCCTGAAAGATAAGTTGGCAGTTTTTGTTGGAAAGCAAAAGTGATTTTGGTTGTTTTTCATGAGCAAGAAATAACTGAGCTGAAGCTGCACATGCTGGTTACAGGTTCTTTGGCAGCTTAAAAGCTTGTTAATTGAAAGTTGTCCTGAGAGCTGGAGATATTGCTGCTCATTCTCAGTCCCAGAAAAATTACTTTCTGGGACTGATCTTTTCTACAGCCTCCTCAGCACCCACGCAGTGTGTGCAGTTAACAAGGCATCCTTTTCAAACTCAGCTTCACTAAAGATCTGATGATAGCATTGCTGTACATGATTCCTTCTCAGTACCATCATTTTAGCCAATTGTGTATCCCTGTCTGACATGTTGACAGTTTTCCTTGCTGTGGAGAGGCATAGTGGGGGAGTAGGGAGTAGGTTCAGGCATTTCTGTCAGTGCCAGAGGCAGAGCAAGCCAGCTGAGTTATGTCTCATGTTCCTTGAGCATGGATTGTACTAGAATTGCAGCAAATCAACACCATAATGAATACATGCTGTTTACAGCAAGGCAGGAAACAGTTACAATAGAGAAGAAAAGGTCATTTTTTTGCAGATTTTTCCTTTTGTATGTGTAACTATTTTGGGAGAATAGGAATATTAAACTAGAAAAAGCATTTCTTTCTTTTGTCTCTCAGCTATGATCCAACTTGACTTCACTGCAGTTATGTTTGCAAATGGTAGTTTGCTATTGATTTAGGTGTTTTTGACAGTGCAATAAATAATTAAATAGTTCACAGTGATAGCACTGTGAAGAGATAGAGAATTTCCTTCAGTGTATTTGCATTCTTTCCACAAGCTTAAATAGCCTTCATGAGATGTTTTGTAATCTCTTATGTTGAACTTTCCTACAACAGCAGAAGTTTAGAAAGGTTTACATCCTTCTTGGTTATACTTGAAGTAGGAGGCTATATGGGAGGGAATTCTCTGAAAGTAAATTTGGAAAGTGGATGGTGTGTCTATAACTGGTGTTATACCTCTCATCAGATTTTGCCTCTCATGCCTACTTTGGTCATCATAGCTACAACACTAGTGCTGCAACAGAGGAGAGAGAAACTAGCAGCATCATAGTATGAAAGGAAAACAGTGATTTATTCCAGCTTATAAATTTAGACTTCAGCAAGGCAAAACAACATCACTGCCAGGGCTGGGGTATGAAATTTGGGTGAAATTTCAAGTGCTGCTTATTTTTTTCAAGACAGGTCAAGAATATCAACTGAAGTATTACAAAATACTGCACAGTCTATTTTTATTAGATATTATATATGCAAAGATGCACATCTGAAGATTATTAAAATTGTAGAATTAAGCTCTCTAAAATAAGGAAAAGTAAAAAAAAAAATTTTCTTTAGTTTTTTGTGTGTAAGTCTATGCATTTTAATGTAGTTTTTAATTACAGTTCCCTCCCCCCCCCCCCCCCCCCCAATTTTGATATAGGCTTCATTCAGTGTGATATCAGTGCTTTAAATTTTTTTTTTTAAGAGGTGTTGCAGATTTTTAGTCACTAATTTACAGATAGTAATTTGAGTAAAGTATGTTGAAAATATCTACTGATTTTTCTGTGCCCAGTTTGATACATGACCTGAATTTTGCAGTACTTGGCATTGTTTGGCTCTCTGTTTAACAAGTCAGAAAAGACTTACAGAAAGTACACAGTGTGCAACTGGCAGTCTAGGAAATGTTTATTTTTAGGAGTTTGTCCAGCATCATGTAAGTGCTGTAAGGCTGAAACATAGGATAGAGTTCATCAAGATGCTGTTCAAGTTCTTCAGCTGGGAAAGTTCTGCTTCTCTCCCACCAGACCCTTGGTTATTCAGTTTAACTGAGCTCTTGCTGCAAGCAGAGCAGTGCTGTGCTGTCCATACTCTGGTGCTCCACAGACCAGTGCTCTGCAGGATAACCTCCTAAATGACCCTGCAGAATTAGTTCATATAACTGACTGAAAATTAAAGAAAACTGGATAAGTTATACATCAGTATTTTAATGAACTATCATCATAGTTGAAATTCTAATATTACTTCATTGGTAACTTGAATTAATGTAGCCTGAATAAAAATTGGTTTTGGTTTGTTGGTTTTTTTTTTAATTGAGAGATTTTTAAGGTTTTGCTAGTTTCTGTAACTACTTCTGTTTTCAAAGTAAATGTTTGATAAAAATTTGTGTTAATATTTCTTTAGCTATAACTCTTTTTTCCCTTTTTTTTTGTCTTTAATTTTTAGGCAGATTCTTAAAATGCTTACAGTCCACAAAGGAAACATTAATCTTTCTGTAGTAGGACTAAAAGCATTAAATCTACTCCTCATGTCAGGTATTGTGTGCTTTACTTTCCTATTTCATCTAAGCTTTAAAACACAGAGCTTATTCAAAGTGGGTGATTGTACATGGCAGACTGGATTTTTCTTTGTTTTACTCCATGAAATCACTTGTCATTTTTAATATATACAAAATAAGAAGAGTGCTATTTTGAACTTATTTTTACCAGGTAGGTATGAACTGTCTTTTGGTGGTAAAGTTTTAGACAATCAGTACAATTTTAAAATGCTATCTTAAGAGATAACTTTGTCGTGGGTTATACAAAACTAGATTTGAACGGTCAGTGTAAACTTTAAGGACAGTATTAAAGAATTTTGGATTTTATGGTGTTTCAGTGAAAATATTGAGAAATAATCAGTGCAATATGTAATCTCTTCTGCTGTTCAGACATAATTGCTTTCCTGCTCTTGGAAGAAGAGGTGGATGTGTTTTCCTTGGTATTTAATGCCATGCACACCTTCCCTAAAAATGAAGAGATCCAGCAGCATGGATGTAAAGTGTTACACAAACTTTTTGATAAAGGTATTTTATCTTGTAGTTTATGATGTTAGAAAAATGTATAGATTGGGAGGGATGACAGATATTAATTTAAAGGCAGTAAATGAATTTTTGCATTCCAGATTGGTTTGCGGATTATGTCTGTTGTTAAATGAGCTAGCACAAAGCAGACTTTCCAAGAAATATCACAAATTATATAAATTAGAGCAATGAATATGACATCTTTTAAAAAATAAAAATGTCCCTTAATTTATAACTCCAGAGTTAACTGAAGAGATGAGATTTAATGTTGGTCAGTAACTGGAATAAAGAATAGTGACATTTGATTTTAATTCTCAAAAACAGGATTCTGTATTTAAGACTGGTAAATTTTAGTAACGTGAACAATTCTAAAATCAAACAGATGTTTGTACTTTAGAAAAATACTGTGTCTGCTTTTTACCCTGGCAATGCTAAAAAGTGATCATGTGTCCATACAATATTCCCATTTATGCTGAAAAATGAAGTCACCATGTATTGAATTTTTGCAGAAACCTCAGCAACTGTGCAGGTTTCAGCCAGAAGTCCCCTTGTTGTAGTCCCCTTGCTTTGAATTGAGTTTCTTGATTCAAAATAAGTATTGAGAAATGCTATCACTCTGCTGTACTTCTTTGCTTCGAAGATAGTCTTCAGTTCTTCAGATTGGTTCTTTTTGGCACCATTCTATATTGCTTTTTTAAGTCTTTCTAGCACATGTGTGCTTGGAATTATCTTCTCTGTTCCTTTTCCTTTTCCTGTCCCTAAATACTTTTGCCCTGCTATATTTTCTCTTCAGTCTCCACAACAGTCTGAACTTATGTTTTCTGTGCATGTTTTTTGTAAGTGCCAGATTTTCACAGATCTGGCTGCAGCTACAGACCTTCATACCTTCTTCTTGATGGCAGCACCAATGTGGCAAGTTCCTAGGATGCTCCTGCCTTGTTTTCTCTACCTCTGAGCCACCTTGTCAGTTTTTGTTATGTGGATGTTTGCATAACCTTATCTTTAACCAGATTCAGAGAACAATTCAGCTTGTGAAATTTAAAGAGGTGCTCTTTCTCATCCTGGGTCAGTTCCCTTATCTGCTTGACTGCACAGCCACACAGTTATGTCAATATGAGTAACAGGGGCCACAAAGGGAAAAACCTTAAGCCATTAAAGTGAGATGTTATTAAAGTGTGGCTTTATGGAAAAAAGTCCATTATTAAATTTAAAAAATTAAATAAAATCAGAGTATGCAAAATGGCATTCCCTAATTTTATTTTTTTTCCCACTGTATGCTTAGCTTTTCCCTCACTTATATACTGTCTTGGTTTGGACTATCTGTGGAAGCTTGGTTTAGACTAGCATTCTGTGAAAAAGGCTAAAAGACTTCTAAAATACAGATTCACAAAGTAGCATTTAGAAGTCAGAACTCAATTACATAAAGTGTAAGCTAGAAAAAGGTGTAAAGAAGCTCAGTTGTTCATTTAAAAAGCCATAATCGTAGAAGATTATATGTATGGAGAGTACTTTACTTTCTGTGAAACATAGAAAATAAATACAAGGAAACTTGATAAAAGCAGTTGTCTTTTCTCATGATGCACCAGGATAAGGATTATTTCCTCAAAATATACTGTATCTCTTGCCTTTCAATTTAGTTCCAGAGGAGCAGCTGACTGAATTTGTTGAAAGCAAAGATCATATGATCATACTGAAAGTATTTAAAGAGTTTCCAGAGAAAGAAGAGGTGATTCTTCCTGCACTTTATTCATTACATTCCTTAGCGGGTCCGCGTAAGTATTAGAAGTTATTTTCAATTCCTTTTCTCCCACAGTGTGCATCAGCTCTTGTTTTCTGTAATTGTAAAAAGTAATCTTTGTGTGATTGCAAAAACTCATTGAGAACCGGTTGGGAGTTGCCAGATAAATCACCTTCCTGTTTTCTTTTGGAAATAACCTTTTTTTTTAAACAGGATATTTTTTATATTTAACCATTAAAGCATAAATCTTTAGTAAATAACAGAAAGATACTTTCTTCCACTTGGAGTAAGTGGTAGCAAAGATGCTTATCATGGCTGTAGAGACTGAAGTTTCAAGACCCTGCCCTGTCATCTTTTATTACTTGAAAAATAAGATGTATTTATTGACTAAATAAATCTTCAGTGAGTTTGAGTCACAGGTAAAGAATATTTTTGGCAAGGTCTGTCCCACAAAGGAAAGTTGCCCCTAAAAATTCAGTGGCCAGGCCTGGGAAAAAATATCTGAATTCAGACACCTGCTGTGGTAATTTAGTGGTGGCTGCAATGGCAAACATGTGCATGTGGTAGTCTTACAGTGTCCTCAGGTGCTGTGCAGTAAGACTGGAAGGAAATGTCTTTGTTATCTCTTGTCTTCCTGTAACAGCATTCCCTGTTCTATGCAAAATCAGATCCTGAGAAATGTGTTTGATGATTTGGGTCAATTTGTTGACAGCAATCTGATCTTATTGACACAGAGGCAGGTTTTGTCAGCTTCCTGCTGACAAATTTAGGGAAGCACAGAGCAGGGTTCTGCTCTCCATGTCTTTCATGAGGTGCATAATGTTGTACCTCCTGCAAATGTGTTTACTTACAAAGCCTTGCTTTTACATCCTGTCTGGCTCTATAGGAACTGTGCTGGCCCCATGAATGCCCACTGAACAAGAACTAGACTGAAGTGTCCCACATTTCATCAGACTCCAAGCTATCTAGTTCCTGTTTCTTAAAATTTTTGCTGTTCCAATTAGTATTTTAAAAGTTTAGTATCCTTTGAGTCAGAAATAATTTTACCCTAGCCCAAAAGTTACTGCTGTTTTCTAGGAAGGAGGATGCCACATTTTAAGTCCTTTTTAAAGGTAGTAAATAGTTATACAAAGTGTAACAAGAGAAGGCATGAAAAAGACCTGCTCTAAAGTAGGTATTTCTCTCATTTCTAATGTGAAAGACTGAAAATAGCCAGAGGAACAGAGACTACTTACACATGAGTGAGCAAAGCTGGTGTTCATACTCTTGGTTGGTGATACCCCTCAAGAACTCAACAAATTATATTCCTTTAAGGCCACCACTGAGAAGATAATTCAGTGTTAAGTACACACTGTTACTTATCCAGTAGCAAATGTGTTCCCATACCCTGAAGTTCATGTCTCTATTATGAATGACTACCTCACTAGGCCTTCTTTCATTAATACATACTTAGACTTGGTTCTGGCTCATGTTATAAGAAATTGTAGGATAAGGATATACAAGAACTCTTTAATCTCAGTAGTATTTGTGGCATGAAAAAAATGCTTTGCTGCTGACTGTCCTCCAGAGTGGAGTGGTGGATCACAGAATTACCCATCTAAATGGCCTGCACAGGGAGCCAGCCAGGCTTGGACTCTGTTTAGTAGGGAGGAACAGTCACCTCAAGAGGAAATTTACCTAGTCCTAAACCCGATGGGGTGAGTCTCCATGCAGAGTGCTCAGATCTTGTCATCAATTTTTGGGAGAACCTAGATGACCAAGTTTTGGTTAAGATTAAATGAAATATGTTCCACCTCTTTTTCTCTAACTTGTTCCGGGATATGGTGACTTGCTACAGATGTGCCATTGCTTGGATCTTGCAGATTTCAACATGCAGTTCATTATGCCATCTCCATAGTGATCAATTTTGGAATCATCTATTTTACTATATTCATAAGTATCACCTTTGAAATCATAACTTTCTGTGGAGTGATGCAATACTGTTTTGTGGAATGTGTGTTTTCAGTTGGGAATGGCATGATAAATGGCTGTCCTATTAAAGCGTTGTGAAAGGTACCTTCCTTCACTATCAAATAGAGTGCTTCAGAAATTCTTCCCACTCAGAGCTTGCTTTTTCATCTGGTAGGTTGTCATTATTTAATATTTAGAGATGTATTATTTTAAAGATTTGCTGCTCTTTTAAAAAGAGTAATTATCTTTAATAATACAGTTGTGAATATTTCTCTTATGTTGTATCCAGGGAAGCCAAGCTGTTGAAAGAAAAATTAAGCAAATTTATAGACCTCAGCAGAGTAATGCTAACTCGCCTGGAGCTGGTGACAGGACTCCCTTTCAATCATTTGGGCCAGGATTTTGGCCAAGATTTCTTGGGTGCATATTCTGTCTCATACCATGGATAGAAATACTACAAGAATGCTTTCATACACTGTGTTTTGCATACCATGATGCTGTTTTACTTGAAATCACTATATGTAGGATCACTCTGTCCTCAGTTGGAATGGATACATTCTGTCTCTGTATGGGCTCACATGATTGTCCCGTTGGTTTCTGTATCTGGCCTGAGCAATAAAAAGTAAACAGGGTGAGAGTGACCAAGCTCTGGCACAGTTTTCTTGGAGGGGACGTGAAGTTTCTATCCTTGGAAATACTCAGAGGCCATTTGGACAACCTGCTGTAGGCAGCCCTGCTTGAACATGTGGGTTGGACACAGCGACCTTTTAGCTGTTCCTTCCAATGTCAGTCTTCTGTGATTCTGTGAAATACAGGGTGTGTAATGGCTTTCAAAATATTGCAGGAACATTAGATGAAAATTTCAGTACCCTCAGTACACAACAGGTGTACAGTAGAACTAATTTATATTAAAATAATAACTTCCTAACTTGCCCCCTAAAAAAAGAAGGAGAACTCAGAAATACATTATTTAATCAAATAAATTACTACAGAATAAATTTTATGAGAAAAAAAATCTAAATTTGTTCTTAATTTTATGGCCCTGGGAATATTACTGAAATATTGTAAAATGTGTACTTGATCACAATCATGTTAGAAACATCATTTATAAGATTGATATAATATTTATAAAACAGCTTGTTCACATTTAAGAAAAAACCTACCTAAGATTAGTTTGGGAGGTTGTTTCTGTTACATGCCTGATACAGAACGGGAAAAAGCCAAAAATGTTAATCTGAATTTGACTGCACATTGAAAACCATTGACTAGATAGGAAGAAAAATCCTAGAAGTTAATTATCATTCTCTAGGTGAGAAAGCATTGTTTTAGTGAATAGTTTCCAAATGTTCATCATCATTTTATAACCATATCAAGAAATAAAGTCACTTTTCTTTCAAGATGCAAGGTAAAAATTGCAATATAGTCACAGTTCTCTAAATAAATCTGTTTAACTAAGGTCTGAATTAGAATCCAGTCAACTTTTTTTTCCTCTCTCTTGAGAAGCAGTTTTTGTTTCTGTTTCTTTCTTCAGCCAGCAATGTTGAAGTGCTCATGTCAGGAAATGTTCGCTGCTACAATGTTATAGTGGAAATGATGGAAAGTTTCCCCAGTAGTGAAGCAGTTCAGGAAGTGAGTTGCTGTTTGTTGCACAAGCTTACATTGGGTAAGTTCACAAAGTTGTTTATGTAAAGTCAGCTTATTCTGATTATGTAAGAGTTGGAGTTAACTGGGAGCGTTTACAGACAACAACTACTATTCCAGTAAATCCTTAGGGTGGTGCATAGATCCTTGTGTCTAATGATGCAAAACCCTGGCCACAATCAATATGGTGTCCTTATGTGGTAAATGTAAGCAACAATGAGCAGCTGCCATAAAAGACTCAAGTTAGGGGGAAGCAAGGAGACAAAAAAGGGTGAGAAGCACAATAGGAGAATGGGAAATCAGTAGGTTTGATTCTGTATAAAGTTACTATAGAAAAGAAGAAAATTACTTAGAGATTTCAACAACTGGTGCTACAGAATTAGTTGAAAAGTATTCTGTAATAGCTTTCCTCCTTGCAGTGCATTTATCTTCAGAGACCTGTGCTGCATTCCTGACAGTGATGATACCTGTCTTGGGGCCCCCCTGTGCTGCAGTAATGAGCAAATCACTGGGTTCTGGACCTGCCTTGATTTGAGCAAAAGTACTTTGGTTGTCTGGGCTAAAATGGGCTAGTGTCACACCAAGAGAAATTATGTCAGTGGCAAAAAGTTGTGCCTCTTAGCAGCTCTGTTCTCACACTTGTGACTGTAATAAATCCATTTGAGCACTTGCCAAGACCCACGTAGTAGGAAGTTCAAATGAAAATAAATATGTTTTCCCCCCTGCTGCATGCAAGCTCTCTGTGAGCAGCTGCCTGAGCAGCCCTCCCTCCATGGCTCGTTCTTCTTAAGCAAGAGTTAGACTTCCCAATTTTTGCAGGTGGTGGTCTGAAGCTACTGCAGATGTTGGTATCAGTGCATGACTCCCCATAAAAAAGTTGGTCCCATCCTTTCACTGTTTCCACTTCTTCATTCAGATATGGTAGAAAATACAGATCAGACCTGAGTGCAACCCGGAGCAATTTCCCATTCCCCTTCACAAAGCCAGATAAGATTTTTAAGGAAATGTGGTGGATGCTGAGGTGGTAATTGCAGGGTTTTTTTGGCAAGAGGTGATACTGACCTTGGACAGTTTGCTGTGCATGGCTAACTGAAGGTAGGCAGGGAAACCAAGCACTTGTGGAACACAGGAGCTTAGTTGACAGGCCTTGATCTTGCTGTGAGTGCAACCAGCCTGGTTTCAATCAGATGTTTGCCATGTGTTTATACTGACCAACAACAAAGAGTGGCAGAAAAGCAGCCACAAGATCCATTTCTTCTTTGAGCCCTTCATCTTAATAAAGAGCTACTGTAGTAGAGTTATGGAAGGGGTGTTCACAGCACCATGCAATTATGGGAACAGATGTGAAATTGTTAGGTGCTCCTGGAAATAGTCTGGAAGATTTTTATATGTATAGCCAGTGTTGCTTCCCAGATTATTCTGATGGACACTGTTTTCCTAAACCCATGTTAACTGGCAGTGAAATGGTAAAGTTAGCATGTACTAGCTTCCAAAATCACCATCATGCATTCTTGCTAATCTGGTAATGGCTATCCTAGATTTGACTGTCTTTAGAATTTTAACTGGCTGATACCTGTTTGACCAGCCCAAGTCCAACAGAATTACTCATCACATACCCTAGGTTTATTAATTTCTTTAGGTAAGTAATGCATTTACACAAACATACCTTTTCCATTAAAATATGTTAAGAAACAGCGATGCTGATATAACATAACCACACAACTGATCTTTCATGTTACTACTCTAATTCTCAATTTTGCTTATCAAGATTTAAATGAAATTGAATATCAAAATAGAAGCCATAGCTATCAGACCATATTTGACAAAGTGAGTGTTGGTCTATTTTTTTTTCTGCATACTTCCAAACAAGGAAGTTATTTGAATTTGCTTGCTTTTTGGAGAGTGCCTTGTATTCAGCCTATAATGCAAAATATTGTACAACTTAGAAAAATTGTTATGCTTTAAATATATTTATTATCCAAAGGCTTTCTTCTATTCCAGAAGGAATCTATTCTATATTTATAATGCTGGCCTTGATTTACTTAATTAGGAGGGCAAAAGCAGAGAGTAAACTAGGGTTAAATTCCTTGTGTTGGAGGATAAATCAAATAATTGCAGGAATTCAGGACCAGGACTGCATTTGCTTCCTGGCAGGAAGTCTGTAAGTGATACACCAACTGTATTTTTCTTATTTTGATGACAGTGTGTGTTTCATTTTGCATTAAACTTCTGCCTCTTATGAAAAAAAAAAATTAAAAGGTCCACAAAGAATGTAGATCCCAACTTTTTTTTTATCCTTAACCTCTTCTTTCCACAAATAAAATTTTGGTGTAAAGCCCTGTAGTAAGAAAAACAGTAATTGTTACAAAGTTTGTGCATTGTGTGCTGAGAAATTTATGTTAAATGCATGTAAAGCTCTAGATACGTGTTTGTATAATTTGGTATCTTATCTGGTTTCAGGAAATTTTTTCAATATCCTTGTATTACATAAGGTTCCAGAAGTCATTGTGAAGGCTGTTACAACATATCCTGAAAATGCAAAGTTACAAGCTGCAGCTCTCAGTTGTTTAGCTCTTCTAAGTGAGTAAATCTCTGTCTGCTTGTTAGTTTTTTCATTCTAGTAAGTTTGTGTAATAATTTCAAACTCCATTTCTTTAACACAAAAGCCTCAGGCAGGACAGCTTCAACAAAGCTGGATTTCCTACATGATTAAGTTTGCTGTTTCACTATGATAAGACTGTGTTCATATCATATGCCCAACATCTGCACTGTGTTCAGAGGTGGTAAGTTATGTTGACAGATCTGAACAGAGCAAACTTTATTCATACACAAATTTTGGATAATCCCTTCTTAACATAAAGTCTCCAGTGATAACAACGCTGATTTGATGTTGTGTTTGCCAGGTATAACAGTACTCATATTGTGGCAGTTGATAGCAACAAATCAATGCTTGTGCTTGAGTTCTGAAATCCATTAAAAGATGTAAACTTTTCCTTGGGTACAGTTCAGACAGAAATTAGTTGGCTAGTGGGAAAAAACTAAGAATCTGATCCTCTTTGTCCTTGTAATTGTTCCATATTAAAGTCAGTAGAAATGCTGTTTAAGAGTCCCCAAAATAGCAAATATTAGATATCAGTACGCATTCCATTATGCCTCAGATATTATGCTCAGTGTTGGTATTTCTTTCTTTCCCTTAATTGCTGAAAAATCACAGGTAGAAAATTATATGTTTCAAATTCTGTTGCACTTTCTAAGCTATTTCTGTCTTAGCAACTGCAATTTGCATTTCATTTTAAACAGCATTGCTTCAGAGTGTAGATGGCTCTGTAATAAGTAGTCCCATGCAAATGATTCACAGTTAGATTTTATGTCTGTGATATTCTGTTTGTAAATACACAACAAAAAGAGGTACATGCAGGTCTTTTCAGAGCCAAAGCCTAGACTGATCTGTAAGTATGTGAGTCATTTACTACACTACACTCAAGTTTTTTGCACCCTTTATAACCTTGAAGACATTTTTCAAGTCTGTCTCAGAGTTTGTTTCAAAAGATTTCTCCCTTCCCAGAAAAGTCTTATCTTCCCATAGATTTTCACACATTGCCAGTGTGAGTGCCTGCATGACTACAGAAAGGTAAAGACATAGGTGTTTTGTTTTCAAAGTAAGAATTTATTGTAAATATTTTATATTTCAAGCTGAAACAATATTCTTAAACCGAGACTTAGAGGAAAGAAAAGAAGAGGAGGAGGAAGAAAAGTTATGCTGGTTGGAAGCGTGTTACAGAGCATTAGAACTGCACCGAAAAAATACAGATGTGCTGGTGAGAAATTATGGTGATGGGAATATGGAAAGACTGTATTATGTATTGAATAAAATGTTTAGAAACATGTTTTTCTCATCTATATCCTCAGGCAAAAAAAGAGGCCTTAATATCTGGGTTGGATTTAGAATAAATCTTACCTTTTTTGCCTTTCTTTGTTCATCTTTAGAATTATGTATTGAATAAAATGTTTAGAAACATGTTTTTCTCATCTATATCCTCAGGCAAAAAAAAGGCCTTAATATCTGGGTTAGATTTAGAATAAATCTTGCCTTTTTTGCCTTGGTTTTAGTTACTTCTTCAGATCAAATGTAGGTAGTTAAGATGAGGCTTATACCTGAAACTTTGGCCATGCAAAGATTGTTGTTTGCATACCTCCTTTGTATCCAACAGCCAAAGACAGGCCCATCAGCAGAAAAATTAATCTTGTCCTAAAATAGATATCAAAATGCAAATCAAATAATGAGACTGTCACACATGTTTGTAACTCAGGCCTATGTGAGCTATAAAGAATGTAACAGTGTACATTTTGTTCTATTTTTACATAAAGTACCTTGTACCTCTTTTGTGAACTGAAAAGCAGTCAAACTGTGTAAGTTTTTTCATATATTTTTAATCTTCTAGAGGTATATTTTCTTAATTTTTTTATCTTGGCTTATGTTTAGGAGGCTGCGTGCTGGGCTTTGAAAAATCTGTTTCTGTATCAACGCAACCTTCATGAGAAGATTGGAGATGGAGATAATCAGTCAGTGTTGTCTTAAACTGGATTTTTGGAAATGAAAAAAAAAATGAGTGCCTGTTATTAAGCCATTTGATGTTTCACTTTTCAATTATGTTTAATTTTGTAGTAGATGAAATGCATGATGATCAACCACACCTGGGAAAGTTTCTTCCAAAGTGTGCTAACCTTGACTCAGGAAAATCTGCTACTGTTTTCATAAAGGGTCAGAACACGGCCTATTAGAGCTAATTTTTACAGTTCATGAGGAATTTTGTCTTCGGTTGCAATAAGGATAAAGAATGTAAGAATTGGGAAAAGAGACAAGATTAAGATACCTAGCATGTAAGGTGTTTAGAAAAGCTGTGCTCATTTTCCCACAAAACAGATGAAAAGGCATTGTAGAGGGAATGCTCCCTCATTAGGGAGAATCTACTGGGCATGGATAAGACACAAATTTCCATTTTACTTGAACTATTTCTCCGAGTTCCTTAAAATTTTAGTAAGCCTGTTCATACTCCTTTCTGGACCTCAGGTCCCTTGGAAAGCATGGTTCCAAAGAATTCAGTGAGACTCAGACTAGACAAAGTTGCATAGGTTAAAAAGGGTTTTCTTCAGCTGTTGCTCTGGAAACATGTTAGAAACAAAAGAGCAATCACCTGAAATTTTAATTATGTTATGTAATACCTTTTTAAGAAGCTGAACCGCAATTATGAAGTAACTGCTGTAATACAGTCAATGTGCAGTGATTTGTTTCTCTCTGAAAGGTTCCCAATAGACAGAACAGTGATGCTCTCCATGCTTATGCACTCCTCTTCAAAAGAAGTGTTTCAGGCAGCTGCTAGTACCTTGGCAATTTTGTCACAACAAAATGGTAAGGGACTTTAATTATCTTTTTTTTCTCATTCAGCAGAAAGTTTTTGCAAAAATATGAAAGAGAATTTAGTGTACTGCTGAGTGAATACAGTACTTCCTGTGATTAGATTATGTTGTTGTGATAAGTTGGAAGTTTACTCCTTGCTTTGAAAAAGTTACTGTTAGCCAGTATCAAAAAATATGAGGAAATGAAGAGCTCTCTGCCACATTATGTGTTGCAATTGCTACTTTTTGGAGCAGGAGCATGACAAAAAAAACTGTGCTCTCTTTGTATGCTTGTTTAAATATTTATCACATGTTTGAATTTCGTCAAGAGCAGCATTTGTTGAAAAATCACATGAATAAGGACCACAGCCCAACAAATACCACCTTCTTGCTTAACACAGTCCTGTTGACTTCAGTGGATCAAATTGTGTGGAAAGTTAAGCATGTGCATGACAGCTTTCAAGATTGCTTTACTCCTGATTGTGTCCCTAACATGGTTTCCTAACTTTTTTCAATTTGCAGACCCCCTCAAAAATTTTCAGTGGAGATGTGAACCCCTGAGTAGAGTATTTAAGCCTACTGACAGTTGGCCTGCTTTTATTAGATAACTTTCACAGAATCCTTTGAAATGGTTATGGACCTCAAGTGGTTTGCAGACTACATTGAAAACCACTGGCTAGATAGGAAGAAAAGTCCTAGCAGTTAATTACCATTCTCTAGGTGAGAAAGCATTGTTTTATCACCAGTTTATTGAGCCATCCAAGTACATAAAACCTAAAAAAGAAAAGGTTTTATAATAATTTATGAGATCAATATGTATCTATACTGAGAAATAGATCTCATAAATGTATGCATACTATTGTCATATACCAGGTACTTTCATAACATGTTACTGACAAGTGGGCCTCTGATTCCTTTTGGAAGTCTAAAGCAAGTTTTTCTTCTTTTTTTATTATTATTGTTATTATTATTATTATTATTATTATTATTATTATTATTATTACTACTGTTTTTGTTTTTGCCCTGAATGGATGCGATTACAGCAGAAATGATAGACATAGAGAAGCTTAGTAAAACCTTCTGGCATAATGCAGTATTGCTTGAACTAACCATCTGAAATGGATGTACTGAAGTATTGAACTGGGAATAACAAGATTTGGTGGTAGTTACTATGATAATTTTAATAATGTTCTAATTTTTTTAAGTTCTAAGCTCTAGCTTTCCTATTTGATCACAGAATGCAATTACAAGCAAAAAGTCTAAGAATAAACATTTCTGAAAATGTAAGTGAGGCTATACATTTTTCTTCCCATATGTTCACTTTACTTAAGTAAAAATAGCAGATGTATAGAAACTTATTAGACAGTCAGAAATTATAAGGTGTTTGATTAAGCTATGCAAACATAAGTCAGCTTCAACTCAAATTGTTTCCCATTTTAATTTATACTGTAATATCTGTTTCATGAGGTGAAAACACTGAAACAAAAAAGGAGGAAAAAAAGTTGTGTTTGAAAACTACACAGAAAGAAAGATTTACTTATAGGATGCTTGTTCTTTTGTGTTTTAGTAAATATTAGAAAGACACTACTGGCAAAAGGCATACATATGAATGTTTTGGATATAATGAGGAAACATCCACATTCTCCTGAAATGGTTGAAAGTGCCTGCAGGATTCTGAATCACGTTTTTGAAGGAAGGTAATAAAATTAGAAATGCACGTCCACTTTCATGGTGAAGAATTTTGAGATTCTGTGCCATGAGTGATTACATTTAAGTTGTTAACTGGTAGTAAAATTGATCACAGACTGACAGCCCTGTTTCAGACATGGAATTTGGTAAGCCCTGTAGTCAAATGCCCGAGTGGGTGTGCGTAGGGAGTGAGCTGCATGTTCTTGCCTTCATGGTTCTTGAGCAGTGAGATTCAAATAGACAATGGCTGGGTGGTCTCCCCTTCTGTTAGCCACACTGAATTCCATTGAGAGATAAGAAATTTCCCACAAAATTACCCATGATTATTAAAATAGTATTTTGTTAATATTACTTTCTTGCTAGCTAGGATGCAATTATTTACATAGACGGAATTAATGGAATGGGATTAAAATAGTTTACTATGATGAAGAAAAGTACCACAGTTTAATTTATGTTTTAGATTTACAGTGTTCCAAAGGGTTATTGCACAGTGCTAATTAAGGACAAATATGTGTAAAATTTGGAAATGCATTCTTTTTATTTATTTTATGAACAATATTTTCAGTTTCCCTCATCTGGACGTAATGACGGTAGCAGTATCAGAAGTTGTAAAAGCCATGAGGAAACATGAAAAATCACTCTCTGTACAACTGGAAGCACTTCGAGTCCTTTTACACTTCATGATGCCCAGTAAGTCATCCAAAGGCATACACCAAATCAGAGAATAGCATCAGATAGCTGGGTTTTAGTCTTTCTTATCTAATGAGACTGCCTTTAATGGAACTTCAAAAAATTATTGCAGTTCTGTAGCAGAGAAAAGCTGTAAATCTTTAAGAACATATAAGATGGGAGAAAATATTTGAGGTATTGAAGCTAACAGACCAAAGTGATCACTACTGATTTCCCCTTGATTACATCAGTGAAGAGTTAGCTCCATTCCTTGTAAGGAATTCAGGGAATGGGTGTGGAGCTATCAGTGTCATTGTGGTTTGCATCATCAATGCCCTTTAAGTGAGAGTGACACGAACATTGTTGTACCACAAAATGCAATTGTTTTGATAGTGTCTCTTGGAAGGAACATAAAAACTGGACAGTGATCTATATATTTAAAGATGTAAAATATACGGTTATATACTATTTTCAATCAAAAAGGAGAAATCAAACTGACTAGTTTAATTAGAAATTCCTTTCCAAAAAGACCCCTCTTTATCAGCAATCCAGAGAGTGGAAAAATATTCTGTATTAATTTTATGATTTTAGTAGAATTTTGGAAAAGTTGTCACTCTTTTTGTCAGTGTACTGCTATAAATCTTGCTTTTTTTCCTCTGATATTGAGTGTAGGAGTACAGACATGGGTACTGATTTTTTTTTCAGAGCAACTTATTGCAAGTATCTCTCAGCAGTTTGAGGTGAACATTTCCAAAACTAATAACTCTGAAAATAGTACCCTGATCAATATGCAGACTGGTTGCAGGTTTTCAGTTTCCTTCTATTATTTGAGTTTTAATCCTAATACTTTCCTATTTTTTCAATGAAGAGCAAGATTTAGATTTGATATATGTGTTCTAACCTGGAGGCAAGGTGCTTTACTTGCCAGTGTCCTGGAAATGAGGCCCTTCTGAAGTGCAATCAAACACAGAGAGCATCAACTGGATGTTGGAACTTGCAGGTTAATTAGGGAATAAAAAAGTAATTCATGGGAAAAATAATAATCACAATAAATATGAATGCTGAAGTGACTTTGAAAGGATCTCTGGGTACTTTCTGTAGTGTCACGTGACTGCAAGTCCCAAAAGCTACAAGAAGAGTAAATCTGAAAGACCTTCCTCTGTTTTATTTTGTATATGCTCACATTCCACTTAATGTCATCTGTGTGTAAAATTTGTCCCATAATGTGCTGCCAAGTGAGCAAGAGCAAATAGTTTATAGCTTCTCTATAGTGTCTCCTTACCAGAAGGAAGAGGCACTCTGAAGTAGGTATCAGAGAACTCCATAGCTCAAAAAAGTAGTAGATTGCAATGTACCTTAGAACAGATTCTTTGGCATGGTTTTGTATTTTCATAGTAAGCAGTGAGCAAATATGTGGTGAAATTTTCCTTTCAAGCACAATGTACTCATATTACAATGTAAATCTGGAGGGATTCCAGTTTCTGCAGTACAGTGTTTTGAAAGTACCATGAGATCTGAAATGTGCTCTCTGAGACACCTCAGTGTTCATTTGATTGTTAGATTGTATTATTGGGTTAATGGTGGGGAGAATTTGAAATCTGCTGTTCTGAGGAAGGCTGTTTTCCATTGTTGCAGATACAAAAAATGAACACCAGAATGGTTCTTCCAGAGATGTGGGAGATGCTGCTTTTGCACTTACAGGAAAAGTCATTAAAAGCCAGTGTCTGTTGGAGGGAACTCACTCATTGGTGCTTAATGCTTTAAACAGGGTATAGTTAAAGCTTTATTCTAATTTTGTCATTATTTTACACTTGAAACAGTGAATCATTTGTAAGTTTTAGTTCTGCATTGATTTTCCTACTGATTTGATAGAATTAATCTTAACATCCAAGTTTCATTAATCCTTTAGGGTTGCTTCTTACTTTCTTTTCTGGAATGTATTAGGTGATTCTTTATACAGTAATTCCAAAGGATATTTAATATTTTTTTTTTAAAAGCTAGGGGTTTTTTTCAAGGATTCAGTTTATTTGGTATTTCTTTTTTCTTAAAACAGACTACTGTATATATGAAAAGTGTCCTCATGCCTACACCTCAGCTACACATAGAACTGAGTGGACAACTCAGTTGTCTGCATTCTTTTCACTGTTCAAATTTTTCCAGCCCCTGTAAAATAGAATGATCACAGTGCCTTGAAGAAGCTGAAAAATGAAAGGCTGAAGCAGACTCACTGTATGCAAAGGAAACACTGGGGACTTTCCAGTTCTCAAAAAAAAACCAAAAAACCCCATATTTTTTTTCCTTTTTAGCCACAAAGGAAATACCTTTTCTACCTCTGCTTGACCTAGAAAAATGGTGTAACTTATCAGTGAGAATGAGGGGAAAAAATACAAATTTTCATCAGAAAAGTAGCTAAGGAATATTTTCAGAATCAAAGATACAAATCTGGGGAAGCTATGAACAGCTGAAACTGATGGTTGATAGGAAAATCTTTTTGGAATTGTGATTGTTGTTATTTATTGTCACATCAGCTGTAATTTCACATACTTAAGAAAAACAATCACTTGTTATTTCAGAGTAGCTTTAAGAACAGGCTACTCCTCTGTTGCCATTGTGAACAGAACAATCTTGATCTGATTTTATCTTCCTTTCTCCATTAGTTTATTGGAAATCCTAGCATTCAGAAGTGTGGATTGAAACTACTTGGTTCTGTAGCTGAGTGCACTGGTGCACTGGAAATTTTAACCCAGCAAGGAGCTACTGACACTGTGCTTCACACCCTACAGATGTATCCAGATGAACAAGGTAGGGAAGGTGTTTTGTCAGCAAAATGAGAACGGCGTGGTAGGAGGTTTGTACCAGATCTGTTGCTCTCTTTAGTGCTGGATGTGATGTAGGTTGCATGGCAAGAGAAGGCTGCATTGTTGCACAGTCCTCAGATTCACCCACCCTGTAGTTATGCCTGGCCCTATAATAGCTTGTGCAAGTAACTTTCTGGAATGTTATTGAAAGAATACTTCAATCATAGGTTTATTCCTCTCAGTATGTCTGAATTATCGGTGTCTGAATAAGATTTGTTTTTCTTCTAGACATACAGTGTTTGGGTTTGTGTCTTCTACGCTCGTTGATTACACGGAAGAGTTTGTGCATTGCAACCATGCACGTCCTGTCAGCAGTTCTGGTTTCTACTCTGCGACGATTTAAAGAAGTCGTTGAAATCCAGATGCATGTATGTGTCATTTCTGTCTATGAAGATGAAAAAAAAACTCAAAACCGTAGAAAATTATTTTAATATAGTTATATTTGAGTATAATTCTGTGTTTTACTTACTTGATTTTGATTCTGTTGAAATTACTAGATTAGTATAAACCTTTGTCATTAAACGGAGACATTTGTTGTAGCAATGGTTTTCTTGGAGGCTTATATTCAATCTAGAATGTCTAAGCATAGGTTAAGTGTTTATCTAAAACTTCTGAGATCTGCAAACTAGAACAAATTTCTCAGTCATGATCCATCATTCTGTCAAACACACATTTAATCCTTGTGTGAAGTTCTGTTTCCTCTGCTTCAGAAGTTTTCCCTGTTTGTTACCAGTTTCATTTTTCTAGTGGGATAGGCTTTGCACGTGACATCAGCTTTCTGTGAGAGTTTCTATATTTCTCTTTCAGATGAATATGAAAATATTGCATATACAGCCTTCCTTCTTTGTTGCTGTTTTTTACCCAGGCTTTCCACATTTAGTTTAGCAACCAATGTAGAGAGAAATAAAAACAATAATAAGGAAGTTACTTTAAGTGATTTAGTTTCAATTGAGTTTGGACAAAGAGTCCATAATTTACTCAGTTCATCCTTCTAGGTGAACTTTACTTGAAAAATCAGGGGATAATTTTGTATTTCTTCTTAATTATTAGATACACCTCTTAATTTTTTCATTTAGTCTAATAGTTCTTTTCAAATTCAGGGATTACAGAGCAACACACTGGAACAGGGGTTGTATCTTCATTCCATATCGTTAGAGGAGATTGTTTCCTCTTTACATTTTCAGGAAGTCACAAGTATATTTGTCACTGCCAGGCAGGATGTTGTCAGATATTATGGTGCATATTTGACTTTTCAATGTATCGGTTAATATCTGTTTAAGTGGGTCAGCTAAACAAGCATGTAACTAGAGCTATATAAACAGAGACACCTGCTATTTCTGCCTTCTCTCCCAAACTTTTCCTGTTTGTTAACTATTACATGTTTAAAAGTAAGATAAAAAAATTAAAGCACGAATCTTTTGGTTGAAATTTGATTTTGTTGCATGACCTGTTTTAAAGCGACACTTTTTAACCCTGTACTTCTTTCAATGTTCTCCTTGTGTTCTTAGGGATTTCATGCAATCTTGGCAATTCTTGGTTTGTCACCTTGTTTTGCAAAGCTGCTGGTAAATGAATCATTTGACACAGTCATTTTCTACCAGATGTCTATGTGTTTCACTGACCAGCGAGATCAACAGGTATCTTCTTTCTCTGACAGTTCCACATCTGAAAAATGTTGGCACTTTTTTTGTCCTAACTTTTATTGTTTGTCTTCCCATTCAGTTTCAAAGCCTGTGTTGTAGGTGTTTTGCTAAAATCGCTGAAAATGATGATTTAAAAAATACAATGCTGGAAAAAGCATGTATGGAGTACAATAGTATTATGGCTGAATGTTTACTTCTACTGGGAGCTGATATTAATAAGAAGACAAAGACAAACTCTTTGATCTATCAGGTAATACATGGAAATATATATACAATTTTATTCCTTAAAAAAATTGTGCTTTTGGGTTCCTTTCTGTTGTCATGTAAATATTTATTTGGCAGAACACAGAGAACAGAGATGCTGCTCCCACATGCCCACCAGTGCTTCCTGCTAACTGTGACCACCTTTAAATTTAGAGGTTTTTTTGAGTGATTTGCATAATCACTTCATTATTTTGGTTTAGTGTCAAAGTTTTAAATAGTCTGAGAACTCCACCAATACTGTCTTAAGGGAATTAGTTAAGTGTTCAGTTCTGCTGGGTGATGCAGCACAGCTGGGTTTGGACCTGACCATCCATTCATAGAGCGCTAGGTAGGCAAATCAGTGTGGGAAACCATAGTGGACTTATTGAAGTAACTAAAAGTATTTCTAGAAAATGTTTTTAATACTCACAATCAACACTGGTCTGTGTAGCAATGCAGACTTGGAGATTGGGAGGAGGTGACTGAACCATAGAAACATAAAGGTTGGAAAAGACTTCCATGGCAGTGAAGTCCAAATTTTGGCTGAAACCACCTTGTCAACTAAGCCAGAGCACTAAATGCCACATCCAGTTGTTTCTAGGACACTTCCAGGGATGGGGACTCTACCACTTAGGGTTTCAATGCTTAACCACTCTGTCAGTGAAGACGCTCTTCCTGATGACCAGCCTGAGCAGCCCTGGAGCAGCTTGAGGCCATGTCCTCTTGTCCTGTCACTGGTTGCCTGGGGGAAGTTGCCTGGGTACACCCTCCTTTCAGGTAGTTAAAGCCAGTAGAGCTGAGCTCACTATCATTAGGCAAGGCTTGATGGGACTGGCTATTGTTGCCTGTTCATTAAATATCCAGATGATAACCCCCAAGTGTCTATTTTCCACTGAACATATAAATAAGTGCAGTTGCAATAGGCCACATACAATAACCAAACTGGATAAATTACCATTCATTTCTGCCTGAAAATTGTGTGCACTCATGACAAAAATTACAATTGCAGATCTAAAGCTTTTGAGAGATTGGGCAAAGCCTTCGTGGAAGTTGGGATTGGTACTCAGACACCTTAAGCAGGCATATACTTCAAGGAGTGAGGAATTGCATAATTGAGAAAGAGACACAATCCTAAAAATAAAGTCACTCTGAATTTGAGACAAGCATCTCAATGCAGTCTGAGCTGTTACTTGAATGCTTCATATTCTTGGTTTGTTTTAATTGCTTTTCTCTATTAGGTTTGTGAGAAAGGAAGCAATCCTAAATTGGTGGAATTGTTATTAGCCAGTGGTGCACGAGAGCAGGATATTCGGAGTGCTTTGACCATCAGTATAAAGAGAGGAGATAGCCAGATCATCAGCTTGCTCTTAAAGAAGCTTAGCCTTGATGTCACCAACAGCAGTATTTGTCTTGGAGGATTTGGTTTTGGCAGATTAGAGCCTTCCTGGCTCATTCCTTTGTTCCCAGATAAACTTACTCAAACAAGGAAACAGAGTGAGTATATATAGGAATTGCTGTACAAAATGTGTCAATATCTTTTGATGATACGGTGAATGTGTTTTAGGTGAAGACTTTCAGTTGAGAATCTCTTCATTGCTGTAGAAAGTTTGGCAAAACTTGAAAATAAATCAAGTTATTTCTGTTATTTTTTTGAAGTTACTTAGATTTCTTGGTGATTATTTTATCTTTTCCATTTCTTGTACATATAGATGCAGGTTCTGCACTGGCAAGGATGGTGCTCAAATTCCAGATGAAGAACATTTCAGAGGATAGATCAAGAGCCTCCTCTGATCCAAACTTATCTGAAGATGGAGTGGACAGAAACTATGACTGGAATTTCATACCTGACCCCTTAGTGGACGGTATTTTTCCTTTGAGTGATGATATTGATAGTGAAGGTAATTGTTTTTCTTTTCTTTTTTTTGCTTTTTATAATCCAAATCTAATGTACTAGGGCTAGATATAGCCATAAATCAGTTGTTTATTTATATTTGAGATTTAACACCTCCCATGCAGAAAAAAACTTCTATCTAAAATTTTGTTTGGGGTAACATTGGAAAATAGTTTGTGGTGAGTATGTCCTTCATCTACAAAACTAAGATCTTGAAGAATTTTACACAGTTACACATTTAGAATCAGTTTGTCATGCATTCAGTTTTTTGCAGAGAGAAAGAGTAAGATTCTTGCACCTGAATTTAGATTTCGACTTTTTCTGTCTATTTCTGAGCTGCCTTTATAATGTATGACAAAAAGCAAGAGCTTCAAGAGCCCAGTTTGTCTCATCATGAAGTCAGGTGTATTGTGATCTAGAAACTCCTCTGCTCCCTGGGTAGTCTGTAAACATAGTTCATACAACCAGATCTGGTATAGAGGAGTATGTTATTAAAAAATAAAGTAGGTGAAACAAGTCCTATCCCAAAGATAAGTAATTGATCAGAAAGAGTAAATGACAGGTTTATGTTCAACATAAACCATTCTTTGTAATCAGGACATTTAAATGCCTTTAACTTATAGAAAGACAGCACTTCTGTCTATAATACCAGCAACTTAATAATGAAAATAGCCTTAATTTTTAACGTATCTTTTTTGTTGTTCAAGTGTTGCTTTTGTTTTAGATCAGCTGGTTACTTAAAATCAACACAGATGAAGAATTTGAATTTTGGAAACAGAAAATCCTAAGGAACTTTTTATTCTGCTTTGTTCTTTTCCTTATATCATTCAGCACCACTTTTAATTTCTGTAGGTCTATTTGTTGCCCCATGTAGAATATTTGTTATCATTAAAAAATGCAGGAGTGGTTTTGGGAGTTTTAAAAGTAGCTTTGAGAAGAGGGACATCAAATATCTCTCCAAATGTCTCCTAAATCACCAAATCCAGAGTGGCATTTGATGTTTCATTCTCAATAAATATGGGAATGCAAATTTATGTATTGAAATACAACTCTTTCCTATTTTAAGAAGTTATTTACACTGAAGTAGCAGAAACATGTGCTATGAAACATGCATAACAATCCCAACCCAATGGAAATGTTGTGTCACAAGTCATCAGTGCAGGTCCTGCAATCACTTGCAGGTCCAACTTGAAGAACGTCAGGTGAGTATGGCCCCTCTGCTCTAAAACACTGACAGCGTTCTTGGCCTATTGCACACAGGATTGACCAGTGAGATCTTGCAGTGTTGATGCTTTTGAAATGCATCTCTACTTTGTACGTCAGCATCTGCAGTACAGTTGAATTCTGAGCCTCATCTCTAAATACATTTTCTTACCTATTTCTGTTCTTGTTTTCAAGGAAGTGAAGGTTCACTTTTTACAAAAAAGAAGTCCAATTCCATTGCAGTTGCTGATTTATATTGTAGGGAAATGGCATGTCAGAGGGGTTCTCCTACTTTGCCGCGACATTCCTACTCTGTGGTAAGTCAGATCCATGCTCATTCCAGGTTTTTAAGTCCATCTTCGTAGCCTACTCCAAAATTGTTAATAATCAAGGTATAGGAAAGGTCATGTAACCATATGGGCTTCGTCTCACTGTTGCCATTCAGTGTTTCCTTCTGTTGTGGTGAACTGTGTGGATGAGTTTATGTCAGCAGAAGTTTATGATCAATAAAGAGTAGACACCCTTCTGAAGTGTTCAAATTTCCAGTCTGGTGTTCAAATGGAAATACAGGATTCATGGGCCCAGTCACAAAAACTTAACTTCCTCTTAGTGAAGCTGATCTTCAGTAATGATCAATGGAGAGAGACTGATTCCCTAAGAACACATTAGAGGACAAATTGGTGGAATAGAAGTAAGGTTCCTTTGGAAGGAGCTTGTCTCTTTCCATTGACTGTAAAGGGAAACTGGAGAGACTGGCTTTCCTAGAGAAAGTTCTGTTTTGTAATACTCTGCTCCATCCTGTCACTGCACCCTAGTGAAAGTCATTTGGGGTTGCCAGAAATGCACTACTTCCATTGCACTTTAAATCTACCATCCTTTCATATTTCATGGATCGATATGTTTTATAAAGATGTGACCTATTGTTGTTTTGAGTTCAAGTGTATAGTTTTTTTGTGTTCTCCCTATAAGCTCTGATAAAAAGAAATCACAGTAAAAAGAGTTTTACTGAATTTGGATGATTTCAGAACATGCATACGTTCCTAAATGCTTTTTCTCTTGGATTTTGCAGGGTCCTGGCTCAGATTATGAACCATTAATGAAACAAAGACGAAAACTCCTGCTCTCAGATGAATCCCCCAGTAAGTAAACTGTACAATTTGAGGTGTATAACAGATTTTGCATCCTTAATGCTTTCACAAGCATAGCCTGAAAAGATTTGAGACACATTACATATTTGTTTAAGAGGAGGATACATTTTGGAAATACTACAGTAAAGTACAAATAACGCATATATAGAGATTTTTATTTCTTGGACTCAACAAATAATTTATGTAGGCAATGAAATTTCATGAGTGCCTCTTTTAGCTTTCAAAAGCTCCTTCTGTTGTGCAGTGCATAAACATTCACCTCTTCCCATTCTCTACTGTCTTATAAATTTCTGTGTCTTAATAGAATTCTTCATGAATTTGGATCTTAACCAATATCCAAAATTCACTCTCTTCTTCATCTTTAGATCCCAAGCTAAATGATCATAATTTTACCTAAGTGATAAATTAAATCATGGTATTTTCACATTTTTGTTTTAATAGAAGGCATCTCAAAATTGTCATCACATATAAGACCATCAGACAGTCTTTCTTCACTGATCTCAGAGAAAGAATATATTAAATCACTAGATCTTTCATCAAATGAGCTGGAGAACATTGATGCCATCAGCCAGAACAGCTGCTTAATTAGTCATCTGGAACACCTTGAGAAACTGGAGCTCCACCAAAATGCTCTTACAAACATTCCAGAACAACTGTGTGAAGTAATTCTGCATAATTTTATGTAACACAAGTTGAAATTAGTTAAAATAAAGTGTTGATCTCTAATAATGTAATCCATATATATTGTAATAATGTATCCATAGCAATATTACTCAAGAAAATGGGTGTATATTTTGGCATGCCTCATACATTTACTCAACTTTCATTCAGTGGATTCATGTTCATTAGAAATAAAAGTGGTTTTATGGGATTGATTTAAGTAATTTACTGCAGAGAACTGCTTTAAGATGTGTGATATTAAGTAGCATAATAGTGGCAATGGAACAGGGAGCTGCAGGCAATGAATATCTTAAATTTTATGAAATGGAGCTAATTGTTTTTGAATAATGCCCTATACTTTATTTTTTTTGTAGAAATATTATAGGTTACATTGATGTGATTGCTATTTTCTGCTACTTTTCCATGTGAGATAAATATATATAAATTAATAATTTGTATAAAAATATAACTCAATTGCAAACATATAAATTCATATTTTAACTTTTTACAAACAAATGATCCTTTTCTTTCAGAACTTGAAGTGCCTGACTTACCTGGATTTGCACAGTAACAGATTTACTTCTTTCCCGACGTACTTACTGAGAATGAATTGTATCGCGAATCTCGACATCTCGCGAAATGACATTGGGCCTTCCTTTGCTTTGGATCCCTGCCTCAGATGTCCAACTCTAAAGCAACTTAACCTTTCGTACAATCAGCTGGTGTGCACTCCTGAATTTCTTACAAGTGTTGCTGAAAATCTGGAACAGCTCTTGCTGGAAGGGTGAGTAGCGTGAGAAAATGGAGTGTAGCATTACAAACATAATAGGAAATAGTAGATTTGTCATGCAGAATGATGACTCTATAGCATGTAAAGGATTATTTAGTCACTGGTAAAATACTGCCATTGTCTTCCAAATGTGCAAATTGCTAGTTTTTGTAGTTGGATTGCAAAGTACAAGATGTGAGAATGACTTTGGACCTTGATAGAATCTAGTAGCAATGTTGTTCCATTACCATACTAAATATATTGTAGCTCAGTTTCTTTCTGCCATACTATTAATCCACAGGGCTGTGTAGTCTGACATATTCAATTAGGTTTTCTGTATACACAATACAGTTTCCACTGCATTTCATATGCATAAAAGCTTTTCTGGAAGTAGTAGTAATGTAATTTTATGTATTGGTATGGATATGTTTTAAACGACAGAAACAGGTAAAACATGTCATTTTTTGTTTGCCAGCACTTATTATCCTATTTCTTAGTAAGGTAATTCATACCTATGTGGAATTCTTAAGAATGCAATTGGTGATAGCTCTGTATACTGCAGAGACTGTCTCATTCATTTCCTACAGTTCTTGCTAAATGAGATGGTGAACTTTGTTAGGAATACTACCCTTGCATAACAGTGGATGGATCTTTTATCTCTGTATTTTTGGGATCTTTCTTTCCTCTTACTAGTGTTCTTCTCCCCAGAATACATTTTGTAAAATGATATACTCATCCTGAATTGCATTCCATACAGGAATCCTTTTTTAAAAAAATTTGTAGGTTATTAGCAATTCTTTAATTATGATATTGTAAACACATGTTTTTAGTACACAGAATCTCTCACAAATGCTGCAAGCCTCTTTGCATGGAATTGAGCTCCAGTATGTAATCAGAAAATTAAACCTTACAATACATTTTGACACTTGGTCTCCAAATTAATTAAACTAATTTTAATATCAGTCATGTTATTCCACGTTGCTACATATACTAGTGTTTTTGCTGTTTTGCTCAGTCTTTATGTGGATGAAGTTTTCTTTTTGCTTTACTGGTGTAAGGATGACTTTGTCAGATCAACATTACTTTCACCTTTTAACTAACAGTTTCTAAATAAAACATGGATTATCTTTTTTCTTGTTGTTATCACAGAAACAAAATTTCATGTTTGTGTTCACCCCTATGCTTGAAAGACCTGAAAATTTTAAACATCAGTAAGAACAGTATTTCATCCCTTGCTGAGAATGTCTTCATGGGCTGTACAAAACTGGAGCAGTTCAATGCCAGGATGAATGTTCTTGGTAAGTATCTGTGAAAATAGCATTCACCTTCTAGAAATCCAAGTCACAAAATTCCTCTGCCACTGACATTTAGAGTCTTGGGAGAACAGAAAAGAGTAATACTACATGTACTAGTCCTTGTTTATACAGTTTCCTTAGCATCAGCTTTTGATCACTGAAACGTAGAGTATGCTTCCAGTCATTTGATCTGACTCACCCAACTCCTCTTGTTCCTGCATTTGGAGTGGATGCTGTAAAAATGACTGAGTGTACTTGAGATTGTACACATTCTTGAGGAAGGTTCAAAGAAGAGAAAATTATTGAGATTTAGCTTGCAGATCTAGTATAATACAGGTTTAATACTGTACTGTAATACATAGATGCATCCTGGCTTGTAGCAGCAGCAGTGTGTCCAGCAGGACCAGGGCAGTGATTGTCCCCCTGTACTCAGCACTGGTGAGGCCACACCTCAAATCACGTCTTCAGTTTTGGGTCTCTCACTTCAAGAAAGATGTTGAGGTGCTGGAATTTATCCAAAGAAGGACAGAGGAGCTGGTGAAGGGTCTAGAGCACAAGTCTGATGAGGAGCACTGGGGATGAACCTTAGCACTCTACAGCTGCCTGAAAGGAGGCTTCAGCCAGGTGGGGTTAGTCTCTTCTCCCAAGGAAGAGGCAATAGGATAAGAGAAAATAGCCTCAAGTTGTGCCTGGGAGGTTAGATTGGGTATTGGGGAAAATTTCTTCACTGAAAGAAGCATTGGAATAGGCTGCACAGAGAAGTGGTTGAGTCAGCATCTCTGGAGGTATTTAAAAGACATGTGAATGTGGCCTTTAGGTCTTTAGTGGTGGGCTTGGCAGTGTAGGGTTAATGGTTGGGCACAAAAGTCTTAGAGGTCTTTTCCAACCTATGTGATGATGCTATGATTAAATATTTGCCACACTGTATCCAGCATTATCTTCAGAACAAGAGAGAATGTTTGGTTCAGTTGCCTGCATGCAGGTGTCATTTGAGAGCCTGAATCCTCCCCCTGTGCTTTCAGCTTCTGGTCCAGAAAAAGCAGATCTGTGTTTCATACCCCTAGCTCCTGTGTTTTATCTTTAAACCTTGTGCACACAGCTCAGGTAGCATAGGGCAGATCCCCTTCACTAGAACCCAGTGTTAAGGAACTGAATTGAGTCCATCCAGAGTGTGGGTCAGTGTGGCTTAGCACATTTTTTGTAACGGTGTCAAAAGCACTTATTTATGCAAGATAAAAATTATACAAATTAGATTTTCAGTGATACTGTGAGAGTTCATAAATTACTGTTCAAATTTATTTTTTCAAGACATAAAATCTTCCATTTAGAAATTAGTGTCACACTATTTCAGAAGTTAACTCTTAGAATTGCATTAAACTCAGCTGAACAATTAGATTCATTTTTATAAAGATGAATAAGTGAATAAGACCCAACAAATCTTAGGTCACATGGGAATCTTTTGTATACTTGCAGTACAGTAAAGTGTAAGTAAGATTATTTTGGTGTTTAATGCCACCAGGAGATGAAGGATAACAATGTATAATTTGTTAAAAGACAATATATTAATTTTGGGACTTTAGTTTTTAATAAGCTTTAAAAAAAAGGATTTGAACTCTGCCTTTGGTAGGTGATATATTTGTATGAAAAGGATAGACTGACCTTTTAGTCTGTCTAAACTCCAGGCTTAAAAATAATTTAAACCATTCTTAAAATCATAGGATTAACCCCTTTTTCTGCTCTAGAAAAGATACCTGACTTGTCATCCAGCATAACAAGTTTAAAATTATCCCAGAATTGTTTTATTAATGTTCCAGAAGCAATTCTTCTTCTACCACAGTAAGTTACTCTTTTATTCATTGATATTAATGTCGAGTTATTGATAAAGAAAATCTGATGACAAAATTGTTGTTATGCGGAAAATTCTGCATGGTTTACTGATTTTCAGGGAATCCTCACTGGTTAAATCCATAACATGGTAGCTTTCAAACTGAAGACAAATTAGTCACATTTTCTTCATGATTCTGAAAAATTCTGTTCCTCAGATATAAATCGTTACTGTTGAAAATATATTCCTTGACAGCTGAAGCTGACAATTCTTGCTGAGAATACTAGAATTAGTCTCATATTTCCTTGGAGCCAACAATGAAAATATATTAGCAATTTTTCCTTTTTGAGTTCTGCAGACTTTTGCAGAAGACTACTGAGATTAGTTTTTCACTTCCTAAATAACATGAGATACTTATTCTCAAGGAAAACCACTTCCTCCAGAAGGACTTGTGATAAAGATGCATGTGACGTTTATTTTGCTATACCTTCAGAGCATTACTTAGGTGAAAATTGGACTTTTGCTTTTTTTATGGAAGTTGCTGACCTTAACAGATCACTAGAATGAGATTGTGGAGGGAGTGCTTGAAAGGGTGATAGGTGTGGGGACTTGGAAGGGGTGATAGGTGTGGGGAGTTGTGAGTGCTGATGGCACCATAGAGAGAGCAGATCCACAGATTTGGGAATTTATATTAATTAAATTAACATGATATTGCACAATTTCAGCATGCTAACATTCACAGCTTCAGATTTAATGGTTGTGTTGAAAAAAATGCAGTTTTCAGGTTCTGCATCTCCCAGCTCAGACAAATGAAGATGTTGCATGCATTTTTGTGTGCTTCATGTTTCATAGTAACATAAACTTGTCCAATAGGTCTAGGTGAACTATGTAATTTCTGCACATACATATATTTGCATACAAGTATGTCTACTTGTATTTGGATTTCAGTCAGAAAACCATCTCTTCTGATAACTAATCCACTTGTTTATTAAAAATTAATACAGGTTTGGTTTCAGCTAATCTGGGTTTTATTTTTTCGTTTGCTAACCTCTCTCTTTTTTTATTTTCATGTTTTTAGTTTGAGATCAGTAGATTTAAGCCAAAACAAGATCACAAGCCTGCCTGGACCAATGCACTGGAAATCACTGAATTTAAGGGAGCTGTTATTTAATCATAATCAAATAGATGTCTTGGACTTGAGTGAAAAGGCATGTGCATGGTCTAGACTAGAAAAGCTACACCTCTCCCACAACAAGTTAAAGGAGGTAAAGTGTAAGATTCTACCTAAAGAAAATTTAATTGCTTTTCAGTTGAATGCAGCTTTTCAATGTTCATTTGATTTTTGTGTCACCACTCATACAATTGCCTTGTATTAGTGCAATGGTATGTAAGTGCAAATATTTCCTTCCTCTGTGAAGGAAAATTGCTATATGCTACTCAGATTTTCTGCCTGTAATGTGTCATATAATCAGTTTGTATACTGAATTACTTATAAAGTCTTTTTTTCTCTTACTGTGGGATATTAGGCCTGTTTATTACAAAAAAATGAACTACATCAGTAAAAATAATACCTAGTGCTCTTAAATAATTAATGTGATTGTGTTCCTCATTTTTTTAACATTGAATTGCCCTATAAATGTTGTTTTATTTAGATTCCTCCTCAGATTGGCTTCCTAGAGAACTTGACTTCTCTGGATGTAAGTCATAATCCTGATTTGAGATTCTTTCCTGATGAAATGGGAAGACTGTCCAAAGTCTGGGATCTTCCTTTGGAAGGACTCCATCTTAATTTGGACTTCAAGCATGTGGGATGCAAAGCCAGAGACATTATCAGGTCTGTTGCCCTATTGTTCTTGAATATTCCTGGTTTGCTTTCTTGGGATTTGCAGTAAAAAACAGAATTATTGAGAAGATAACATGCTGATTTGAAAAGGCCTGCTGGTTTGTCATATGAAATCCAGCATGCTGTTGTGGGGAGGTTATGATAACACACACAGATAAAATAGAGTGGTTTGGACCATACTAGTATTACCTCTTGAATTTGATGCTTCCAT
Organism: Onychostruthus taczanowskii; assembly: GCF_017590055.1. Taxonomy (NCBI): domain Eukaryota; kingdom Metazoa; phylum Chordata; class Aves; order Passeriformes; family Passeridae; genus Onychostruthus; species Onychostruthus taczanowskii. The sequence goes on along the minus strand of NW_024499573.1, from coordinate 4,819,115 downwards.
AAACTGTGCAATAAGTGGTGCTTGCCAATTATTTGTAATATGTTCATTGTGTTCCGCAGTTCCTCTGTGCACTGCACAGAGCACAATTTTGGGATAATTACAAAGCAAAAAAAGACATACTCTGAATTAAACTTTAGCTTTCAAACCAGAAATTAGAGTAGACAGTTAAAAGAACAGTAATATCAAACAGATATTGAAAATTTGAAGAAAATTGTTCTAGATTTTTCTTTCTTCTTGAGTTCTCTTGGTCTTTTTCTCTGTTATACACTTCTGTGAGTTTTGCAAATCTTTTTCTACCAGATTTCTTCAGCAGCGACTGAAGAAGGCTGTGCCTTATAACAGAATGAAGCTCATGATTGTTGGAAACACTGGCAGTGGGAAAACTACCCTGCTGCAGCAGCTCATGAAAAGCAAACGACCAGAACTGGGCTCTCCAAAAGCTACAGTAGGCATTGATGTAAAAGACTGGATCATTCAAGGGAAAGGCAAAATGAAGAAGGAGCTTATATTAAATGTGTGGGACTTTGGAGGTATTTCCTGAGTTTATTTTCCTTTACTATTGTCTTTCCTAACATTTTAATGCATTACCTATTCTTAGAGTCAACCTGTGGTAATTCAGACTGGGGACAGTAGAATCACAAATATACACCCAAAGTCCAATGACCGCTTATAAATTAGTGGATTCTGTAAATTAGCAGCTAATCCCTCAAAGTCCCAGGAATTTCTTATCACCAAATGTGGTTTGCCACTCATTTCAACTATAATATTTAAAATAATCATTTCAGAATAGTAAGAAACTGCTTGTAATCACAAGAAGAATCTTTCATTAAACTCTGTCTCTCCATTTTCTAGTCCAGGTCTCTCTAGGCTCTGCAATGTCACAGGTTTGTAAGATCACAGGCAACAAAGTCTTAGGATGAGTCTTTGAACTTTGTGTTTCTGGAAAACATTCTAAGTTTGGGGGAGTACAGAAGCGCTTCTAAAATCCAGGGCTATTTGAGGCTATAGAAAACTTACTTTTAAACAGAGATCTGTCATCATTTAAATGCAGTCTGTCACAATGCATAAGCACAGACCAGTGCCACTCAAGCTGGATGTCCAGCTTTAGTTGTAATTTTAAGTGCTTAATTATGTGAATTTATTTTGGAGTTGCTGAAAGTATAGGAGAAAGGAAAGGAAGAAAGTAAAGGGAAAGAGTGAGGGAGAAATTCAGTACTGAAGTTTTAAAAGAATCACAGCCTTGTAAGTTGTCTATGCAGCAACTGTGTTTATCCAGTTAAATCTTACACTTGATATAAAACCAGTGGGTGTGTTTTAACATTACACTTCAGTCAATGCCTACCACAGAGTGCCTTCCTAAAATTTGTAGTTTTTATGGTTTCCTGTCAATTTATATAAATTTCTGCAAACATTAATTTAATTTATGAATTCGTGCTCTGGGGACATGTTTTTCCTAAAATTTGTAGTTTTTATGGTTTCCTGTCAATTTATATAAATTTCTGCAAACATTAATTTCACTTGTGAACTCGTGCTCTGGGCACATGTGTTCCTCTGCCTTTTGTGATCTGAAGATCTTCAGTCAAGGAAGTACTAATCAATGGAAATTTTTGATCATTAGGACAAGAAGAGTTCTACAGTACCCATCCTCATTTCATGACCCAGAGGGCTTTATATCTTGCTGTTTATGATCTCAGCAAAGGGCAAGCAGAGGTGGATGCTATGAAGCCATGGCTTTTTAACATCAAGGTAAGACATACAGAATGGAATTCTCCTTTCCAGGGAGCTGTAGGTGAACAGCAAATTAACCATAAATACTTATATAGGGGAAGAAGAAAAAAAATTCTTCAAAAAGTAAGAATAGTAATATTAAACAAGAGCTGAAATGCATCATGTATTGGATATAACAGTAATTTTAGATATAAAAAGACATGATCAGCACCATTTTGGACTTGAAATTATACAAAGTGATGTGCAAAATAATAGTTTGTATATTCTGGCAATCTTTTAAATTTACTGATAAAAATAAGAAAGGAATAGTATTAAAGAAATAATGAGTTAAACTTGCATTTTTCTTTTACTCCAGTATAAATTTTAGGGAAATCAGAATTAGACTAATTTAAAACTGACTAGATACAGGCTTGAAATCATGCTATTAAGTGCATGCTTAGTATCCTATTATTAATAGAAATTATTCCAGAACTATGGTAGGGAATTGACCTGAGAATCTGCCTGTATATTTGTCATTTTTTCTAAGTGTTTATCTATGGAGCCATTTCATGGTGAGTGAGCATTACTTGTCTTTTCATTTATAGGATGCTTAGCCATGACTGGAGTTTGACTTTGTTTACTGTTCCTGTTAATGAACTTGTCTTTTCCACTCTTTTCCCCTTGGGCAGTGATACAGGACAGCATTGCAATCAGTTTAGTGTTGTTGAACATCACTTCTGATGTGTTCTCCTTTGCTGTGCAGTACCTGCTGGTGTTTCCCTGCTGCCCTGTTCCAATGACAGCTAGCAAAGTGCCATTTATTTTGGCTTTTCCATTTTGTTGGATGTTCTTAACAAATAATGTCCTTCTATTTTACTGCCAATAGTGTTAATCTGCAAAGAATGAAATACAGATGTACACTCCTTTCTTTTAGAAAAGCTGACTTTTTTAATATTTCTGTTTTGAAATAGATGGCTGTCTGAGTGTTTGACTAAATTGCTCACATTTTATGTGAATATAAAACACCAAAATCAGCACTGAGTTAATCAACAGTGTGGATCTCACTAACAGGCTCGAGCATCAACATCCCCTGTGATTCTTGTTGGCACTCATCTGGATGTTTCTGATGAAATGCAACGAAAGGCCTGCATGAGTAAAATCACCAGAGAGCTGCTGAACAAGCGAGGCTTCCCAGCAATCCAGGATTACCACTTTGTCAATGCCACAGAAGAATCTGATTCCATTATCAGACTTCGGAAAATCATCATAAAGGAGAGTCTTCACTTCAAGGTAAGATACACAGTGTCTTAATGTTGAAAATATCCTTGTTTTACTTAAGTGAATACATTTTTGAACATTAATACATAATTAAATAAATTCCTGTGTGATAGCAAAGTCATCTTGCCTTCTATAAAATGTTACACACAGCAAAACAATGAAGGAAAATCACCAGGTTTGTTTTAATTTGATTTTCTTCCCAAAAATTCAACTTAGTAAAAATCCCAGCTAAGTTTTGTTTTCAGGCACTTAGGGCCGTAAATCAAGTGAATTTAATTAAAAATGAGCCATCTTTGTCTTACAAAGAAATTAATTAAAACCTTGGTTTCTTGGGCTGCATCATGTAATTACAGTAAGTATTGCAGGATTTCAGGGGACAGGAAATATGATGTTGTGGTTTGTGAAAACCAAGTGATTTCAGTTTACATAGCAGGAAACTATTTCTATAAAGAGGGAAGTGAATTAAAGCAGGAAAGGAAGATCCTGTGGACTGAATGATCCTCCTAGATTGGAATATCTGCACTTGTAATTCTGTTGTCTCCAAAGTCATCCCAGCTCATTCCCTGCCCTATTCTTAGCCACAACATGAAGCCCTAAGTGTGAATGAAGAGACCAGCCCAGGCATGAAGCTTGTAGAAACACAAGATCTTATCTGTAACAAAAATAATATAATTTTTTTTTAATTTATGCAACAACACATTTTTCTTATATGTCATAACACATTAAAGAGAAAAGGTGATGTCCTGTGCTACTTAAATCAATGGCAGAGCTTCATAAATCGTACCAGAACCCAAATTTCTTTTGATTGACTGGTTGGAAGATTTTATAGAGCAAATGATGTATTTATGACTAGCCTCACACCAGTGGTGCTACAAATGAGTTAAAGTGTACACACCTCTCTTGTTTCTCTCAGGAATTAGCAGCTTAGCCATATCCAAATTCTCTCTAACTTCCTTCCATAGTGCAAGGAGCAGCTAACCAGTCCTAAATGGCAAGGAGGTGCCCTCTCAAGTGGAATGGGTTAATTCCTCCTCTCATACATCCAGTAGGCATGAATTGAGCTGGTGTTTTTATGTGGCTCTGTGTCTCACCATACTTACTGAATACCCCAGAGAAGTTCTGCTTTTTGAAAAATGTTGTTCCTTTAATGTCTACATCTCTTGAGACTATGACTTCAACTGATGTTTAAACTTCTACACAGATGTAAGGTGGCCTGAAGGAAATGAGATAATTACCATAAATGATGTAGGTAGTTTGTGAAAGGAATGTTACAAGGTATCTGCTTAGAGATTAGACAACGTTGGTTAAGTATTCAGCATTGTCATCAGGTACTCTGAAGCCTTTGAAATTACACAAGGTACTAATTTCATCTGCACAAGGTACCAATTATATTTTTGACACATCAAAAACATCACAGTACATTGCTGAGAGAAAGATTACAGTTAAGAAGCCAATTTGTAAATATTGGGAAAGTTGTTTCCCGTTTCCTCAAAAAAGCTAGTAGGTCAGCAGGCGTGAAGAAAGGAGTACATATAAGGAGGTACATATGTTTCCATACAAGTAATATGGAAATATTTTCTTCTGTGAGTAATTATTTATAGAAAGACATTATAATTCTGAAAGAATAATTACTTACATCTACCCTTCAGAAGCCATGTTAGTCAATAAATGAGTGTTCCTGTTCCTTTCTGCTGCTATTTCGTGGACATACACTTTATATCTTAGTTTTATTTTCTTCATTTCACATGAATAAATTAATACATTTAAGATTATTATTCCTAATTTTACAGATCAGAGATCAACCTGTGGTTGGTCAGCTAATTCCTGACAGCTACCTGGAGCTGGAAAAGAGAATTTTGCTGGAACGTAAAAACGTCCCAGTGGAATTTCCTGTAATTGATCAGAAGCGCTTGCTGGAACTGGTACAAGAAGGCCAATTACAGCTGGATGAAAATGAGCTCCCTCATGCAATTCACTTTCTGAATGAATCAGGTAAAATATTCTCTTAAATATGTGTTTGTTAGCATTTGTTGCAAATCTGCAGCTGACAGATCTGTACATGATTTTACATCTTTCACAAGGTAGCCACAAAATGGTAAGCTGAGGTGTCTAAGCTTGGGTAACATTAGTTTGTTAAACCACATTATTAGGAAGGGAATTCCATGACATGAAGGATCAGCACTGTAACAGTTTATGTCTCTTGCTCTCTTTTACCCCTCCTTGAAAACATTCTACTGCTGGTTAGGCAGCACAGTTGCTGAAGGAAGATGCAATTGCTCCAATCACTCAGATAAAATTGTGGTTAGAGGAATACATGTAACAGCTTATCACAGTGCAGTACTGACTTCCTAGGATTCAATAATAAACCACACAGATCTTAGTAAAAGAGCAAGTCAGATTAAAAATCTAACAAAAAGTCTGAAAATAAAGGTAAAGCTGAGCATGCTTTGCTTGCACTCTACTGTTCTGAGATATTGACATCAATATAGCTGTATTTATTATTCAAATTGTATATGTCGAGTCATATAATAAAAACAGCCCAGTGTGGAGTGTTTACTTTGCTTAATATTGATCTTGAGCAATGCATTGCTAATTACTGTGTTCTTTGTGCAGGTGTTCTCCTTCATTTCCAAGACCCGGCACTACAGCTAAGAGATCTGTATTTTGTAGATCCGAAGTGGCTGTGTAAAATCATGGCACAGGTCAGACTGAACGCTTTTTGTGTATGCATTTATGGTACATTTTCCCCTGTCTAAAGCCACTGTAACTCCTCAGTGTTCCTTCTTCACCATTTCTTTATTGTTTCATTATCTAGAATTTTCTCAAGGACCACCATTTTTTTAACCTGGTTCTTTCTGTTTCTGTTGCTTTCTGGGCAACTGTGCTTGTCTGTTCTTACATTGTAATGCTGAATATCATTTAAACTGCAACAGACACAAGAATACATGTAGAACAGAAAAACCCCATGGATGCAAGGTAATCCTGCAATATGTTGCCACAGGCTGGGATGAAAGCTGGAACTTTGGGCTAAAGGCTTTAAGAAGGGGGGAAGAATTGTAATTGTATGCTAGGTACAGATGGCAGAGACAAGTGAGTGGATATGAAGTTGGAATGGCAGAGCAGCAGACTGACTGTTTAAGTGAGACCATCATTGAAATGTTGATCTAGAAACACTCTCAAAATTTATTATATATATTCAGATTTTCTAACCTCTGAAACTTTCATCTAATGATGAATGTACATCTGAAATTGTTTCACTTTTTTTAAAAGATTCTGATGGTGAAAGTGGAAGGCTCTTCTAAATACCCTAAGGGAATTGTGAGGCGTTCAGATGTGGAAAAATTCCTTTTGAAGAAGAGCAAATTCCCTAAAATCTATATGTCACAATACTTCAAGCTTCTGGAAAAGTTTCAGATTGCTTTGCCATTAGGAGAGGACCAGCTACTAATCCCAAGCAGGTAAGCAATGAGCTGAATCCACAAATGATAGCCATAGAGATAGATCAAAATTGAAACCTTCCATCAGGCTGACTAGCTTCACTGATCATCAGGGCAATTTGGTACATGAAAGCATGACATACTCTTTGTATATTACATTTTGGTAAATGCTTTCAGAAGAGATGTGTTAAGCTGATCTTGTAGCAGATAAAGCTTATGTTGTATCAACATGGTGGGTAAAAGGAAACTATAAATGATAGAACACTTTATGAGGATAGGACTTCTTTTACAGTAACCATGCTTCATGACTACAGCTAGGAGGTTATAATTTAGCTTCAGAGCACTGTGCCAGCATTACAGATATTTATTGAAATGTAAAAGATAACCATAACTTATTTGCATGAAGTGAGAACCACCAAGTTACTCAGAGGCACTGTCTCCTTCAAAAAGTGTAGATACTAAATGTGGTGACAAAAAAAGTGTTATGACTTTGAATGCGGTATTTTTGTTTTATCTGAAGCAGATAACTCAGTTTCTCTGCCTCAGTTACAGATTTCCCTAATGTGTTTAGTAAAGTTTACATTGCCAAGTGGAGACTGCCTCAGTTACAGATTTCCCTAATGTGTTTAGTAAAGTTTACGTTGCCAAGTGGAGTGTTTCATGGCTGCACTGATTTTTATGTCCTGGGATAGGAAGATTATGTTTAGTAAAGTTTACGTTGCCAAGTGGAGTGTTTCATGGCTGCACTGATTTTTATGTCCTTCAAAGCCCTGGGATAGGAAGATTTTATCTGAATGTTTTACCTGCCTTTTGTATGTCTCAGATTTTTCTCATATTTGCGTTAAATATCTAATGATTCATTAGTGAGATACTGTTGAGTTTAAATTACAGTCAGAACTTCACTTTGTCACAAGCAAGCATAATAAACAAACACACCATCTCTTAGTTTCCTGACCATCTGAAGCATGCATTCATTAATAAATAATACATTTTATATTATAAGTAATATATGTCATAAGCTCAGATATATTACAGCATCAAATACTGTCTTAATATCTTTCTTCTTTCAGCTTGTCTGATCACAGACCTGTTATAGAGCTTCCCCACTGTGAAAATTCGGAAATTATCATCAGGCTGTATGAGATGCCATACTTTCCTATGGGATTTTGGTCCAGGCTCATCAACAGGTTGCTTGAGATATCTCCTTACATGCTATCAGGAAGAGGTACAAATCTTTATCTTCAAAAGGAATAGTGTGCAAGTTTGCCTTGAATGCCAACACCAGCATGTTAAATACCTACATTTAGTCCCCAACACTGTTTTGCCTTACCTAAATTCTGAACACTTCACAAATGTAAGAAAAAGACAGTGGTCGTTTTTGTAATTTAGAAGTATCCAGGAACAGATAGTGCCTGATCTTGCAGTTGTGTGCAAAAGAAAGTAAAGGTTGTTTCTCTCCTTCAGATGCTAGAGATAGGGGGTGTTTATTGCTATTTGCTTCCACAAAGAATACAGGAAGGGATTTGTCTTCCACACAGAAATACAAACTGCTTTTCTTCAGGTTCACTAATTCTCCCTTTATTTAAGTCTCAAAGCTTTGCTTTTATCAGAAAGAGGGGATATGTTTTTACTTTTTTTCCAAGAATTCCATGCTTTCACATGATAATACTGTACAAATATCACTTGTAAATTCTGAATATTTTTAAATTGACATTCATATTGGAGATCAGACTTTTAATCTAATTTTGTGTTTTCTAGAGCGAGCTCTTCGTCCAAACAGAATGTACTGGAGACAAGGCATCTACTTGAACTGGTCTCCTGAAGCTTATTGTCTAGTGGAATCAGCAGTATTTGACAACAACCCAGACAGTTTTTTGAAAATTACAGCACCTTCTTGCAGAAAAGGTTAATTATTCCTGAGCCTGAATTTTGCTCCAGTTTGATTGCAGCTTGGCATTTTGGTTTGTTGTGCTTCTGCCTTTGGAATATAGAGTTTATCTTTGCAATTAAAAATATGGCAGACTGGGTTTGTAATATCCTTCTTTTTGTTTCTTAAAGGATGCATCCTTTTGGGGCAGGTTGTGGATCACATAGATTCTCTTATGGAAGAATGGTTTCCAGGTTTGTTGGAAATAGATGTTTGTGGTGAAGGGGAAACACTGTTGAAGAAATGGGCTCTGTACAGCTTTCAAGATGGTGAAGAACACCAAAAAATACTTCTTGATGACTTGCTTAGGAAAGCTGAAGAAGGTATATATTTATGCCATTTGAGATATATAGAAGTACACTTGTATCTACACAAATAATATGCAACATCCCCTTTATAACATTTGGGTATTTCATGTTATTTAAAAATGTTTCATTTCTGTAAGAAAAAAATGACAGTGTAAGTCAAAAGCAGCTTGGGGTTTTTTTGTGTCAGAGCTGCCTAGTATATATGAGAATAGAATATGAGACAGATTGCATCTGCTCTGTGAAGTTATATAAAAATAGCAATAATGGAAAGAATCATTTTGTCATAATACTGATAATGCAGCTTCAATGTTGGAATGAATCCAGCAGATAGTAAAACTAATATTTCATCTCTGGTTGGATCACATAGCACAGTAATTTAAAAGACAATATTCAGTATGGCATTCTACATACTAACAGCATTCTTTCCTTTTACAGACAGAAAAATGATGTCTTGGTTAGGGTTACATTGCAGCCATTTTTTTCACATTTGATAGGTACATATATAGAACCTTGAAAATACTTAAACATGAGAGCCAAGAATTTGAATGGCAAACTTAATTAGTATGTATGTCTGTGTGCATACATATGTGTATATATATATATACAGACATATATATGTATGTATATATATAAGCACATATATTAATCTTATTTTAGGTACATTGATCTTGCACATTCTCAGAGGTCCTCATGCCTTTCAGTGCTTTTTCACTGATACCCTTCTTTTTTTTTCTTTTTCATTTTCTCTTTTGTTTTTCTTAGGTGACCTTTTGGTAAATCCAGATCAACCAAGACAGACCATTCCAATTGCTCAGATTGCTCCTGATCTGATACTGGCTGATTTGCCTAGAAATATTATGTTGAACAATGATGACCTGGAATTTGATGAAGCTCCTGAATTTCTCTTGGGTAAGCATTATTTTGTAGGGTGTGGTTTTTTTATTGCGATTATGTAAATAAATCTACTGAAGTAAGTTCTGCAACATATGAAAAGGATTTTAGAGATTTATTTTCTGAAGAAATATATTATTTTGAGGTATTCTGAATTTCAGGTTATTGAGTTTTGAATTTTCCATTAATTTGTGCACTAAGACACTAGTTTTTATGTGTTTAGTTTATTGATCATGAATCTTAGTAATCATGAATCTTAGTCATGGACACAGTATATGTTCCACATTTTAAAACTGAACCCTTTCAGCTATTATTTTTGAGAAATGGTCGTTATCCCTTTTTTAATAATACTCTTCAATGTTGTTGTTCAAAAGGTGATGGTGGGTTTGGATCTGTGTACCGTGCATCCTATGGTGGTGAAGAGGTTGCTGTAAAGATTTTCAATAAACATACTTCCCTCAGGCTCCTAAGACAAGTAAGAAATCCTGTCTTTTTTTCTGTAGTGCTGTTCTTGGAATACCAGCCCTAGCAAAGAGTTTTAAAAGTTTAAGTAAATTGCAAGTCCTCGTTCCAAAACATTCCTCAGTTTACTTCAGTTGTAGAGATTATGCTTTTTGCACTATTTCATCTGATTTTGCAATTTACAGGAGCTTGCAGTGCTTTGTCACCTCCACCACCCCAGTTTAGTGTCTTTGCTGGCTGCTGCAATCCGTCCCCGGATGCTGGTGATGGAATTGGCTCTCAAAGGATCTCTTGATCGTTTGCTTCAGCAGGACAATGCAAGTTTGACTAGAACACTTCAGCACAGGATAGCTCTACATGTAGCAGATGGCTTAAGGTAAATGTGACTTCTGCATTGCTGTAAAAACAGGATATAGCTTCAAAGATGATATACTGCAAATGAAAAGCTTCTGTTCTCTCACATCTCAAGCAGAATATTTCCTGGGTCAGACAAATGCTTGTGTTTTTATGGTTGATTGGCTGATATGTAATGCAGACTTTCATTACCTGTTTTTTTCCTGCTATTGAGTGATGTTCATATAAGTAGAGAAATTGCAAGACTCTAGGTGCAGTTTCCATGTAGCTGTTCGTTGATTTCTTACTGAAATGTCAAAGAAATTAATTTAGTGCATTTTTCAAGTTCTGAAAGTCCTTTATTCACCTCACCTCATTGCAGTGTGACTTTAAAAAGATAAAATCTGCAAGAGGGTTAAGCTTAAGGTTCTAAGATGCATTTTTCAAACTATCAGTGACTCTTCAGATAAAACTTGGTACTAAAATACTGCAATGTGAATAGTGAAGTAGTAAACAGTAAATAGTATTTCAGAACAATTCTAAAGTCATTATCCAGAAAGGCTGTGTCATGTTGGTTTTAACACAATATTTCATGTTAGAAAGCACAATTTACTGTTACAAGAATAATGCACTCAGTGTGTGTATACAGATGCATCCCTAACTTTCAGTGAATGCTTTCAGTAAATATTTTTTGATTACTAGGTACCTGCATTCAGCCATGATCATCTACCGTGATTTAAAGCCTCACAATGTGTTGCTCTTTACCTTATATCCCAACTCAGCTGTTATTGCAAAAATAGCTGACTATGGCATTGCCCAGTATTGCTGCCGAATGGGAATAAAAACCTCAGAAGGCACACCAGGTATGGAAATAGGATTTGATTTAAAGTCCATTATGTCCAAAAATAGCTAATATATTTTTCATGTAGTCTGTAAGAAGTAACTCACATCTATATTCTAGTCAAAAATCACAAGTAGTCCTAATGATACTACAAGTTGTGATGCCAGATTTATGCCTTTTGGCCATTCCTCCTGTTCATGTTTTAAGACCTTTTAGAAGAACCAAGGAATATATTAAAGGTTTGAAAAGAAGAAATTAAACTACATGCATACATAATAATTTTTCATTGTCTGATTTTAATACGGTTATTGTGATATTGAAATTATACTGCTAAAATATTTTTCTTTAATTTCTAGTAAAGTGTGCATAAGTCTTAATTTTTTTAAAGGCAATGAATATCTTCACTGTTCCCCAACTTTAGAGAATCTGTTAGCATCCATTCTAAAGCCCTGAACAATTCAAGCACTTTGAGAAGTTCCTTTAGGTCTTTTAAATTGTTCTTGGGACGATCACTTCAAGTGTTAAATGTTAGGCCATCAATAAAAACTGCAGACTTGCCCTTGATTTTCAGCACTCATTGATAAAGTAATTATTTTACATGAAAAGGGGCAGGAGGTCTGTAACTGATGTACTGTCCCCTTCTTTTATACTTACTGCTGATATTTTTGGAGGTCTGCCAAATACAAGCTACTGCCAGCCCAGAAATAGTTTGATGTTTTTCCTCGCACTTCCTGTGTCATTTTTATCAATAATTGTTTTCTTTTTAAAGTACAAAGTTGGCTTCATCTTGATATGAAGCATACTTATTAATGAATGATTTATTTGCAGGATTTCGAGCGCCAGAGGTTGCCAGAGGAAATGTTATTTACAATCAGCAAGCTGATGTTTATTCATTTGGCTTGCTGCTTTATGACATTTTAACAGGAGGAGGTAGAATAATGGAAGGCTTGAAGTTTCCAAATGAATTTGATGAATTAGCAATACAAGGAAAATTACCAGGTATGCCTTGTTTCTAAAAGTTTTAGCTTTTGTCCTGCCTCCAGAAATAGCATATCTTATGAGTTATGTTGGATCTAACAGTGATCATAGAAGGAGACTTAGAAAAATACAACATTCTTCATATTCCTTCTGCATTACAATACATAATTATTGGCTGCTGGAAGGAAGATTGAACAGGCTGCCAGGCTGGACATGATGTAATCATCTGGACAATATAACTCAGGACAACATAACTTGGGCAACTTCTGCCAGTGTTGAGAGCTGTTGAATTTTTATAGCACTACAAGCTGAATGTCTGGTGTTCTTATTTATTGCCCAGCAATAGTGGATATACTCATGAAACATTCTTTAAGGAGTGTTTTGCTCCATTTAGGAAAGAACAGCATCACTCAATCTGGCATAGCTTCTCTATTATGAGAGACAGAGTGTTCATACATTTTCTGCTCCTTTAGGAGAACAGTCCAGTTCTAAGCTCAGACAGTTTTCACCCCCTTCCTGAAGAGGATATCCCAGGAACTGATGACTAAGTATCCCTTAAATGCAGCTGTATTGACTGTATTATAAGCCCTGTGGAATAATTGAAGTATTAGTTTCTGGAGATAGTACAGTTCCTTCCACATGTGCTCATAATTTCTATATTTCCACCAAAAGAGGGGCTGGCTGATCTCTCAAGCAAACAATGCCTGTCTTTGGCTGCACTGAATATGTTCATTTGCAGGTATTAATCACTAATGTTACCTCTGTCTGAGGTAGGACTGGAATATTTGCTGTGGATTATGATAAACTAAAAGGAAAAGCAATACAGGCACCATCATGAATGATTTATTCTAAGAGAGTTCAGCAGCTATAGTCATAGGACACATATTCCAAGCACTAAGTGGGAATTTAAATTTCCATATCTTGTAAATGCTATATGGAGTTGTTATCTATTTGCTGTATCTTTTATTGGAAGTTCATCTGTCTTCCATATACTCAGAAGAATAAATGTGGAAAACAGTGTTTACAGGAATTTGAAAGACTGGTGACCGAAGTGCCGTAGCCTTGAATGGTCAGCATTAATGGAAACACAGCCCCTGTATATCTGTGATTCAGTCCCAGGCACAGGGACATCAAAGAAAAAGATAAAGCAGAATCCATTTCCTTTAACTGCTATTAATTAAAAGGACTCTAGTTCTAGCATTTCATGGCATTTCTAGCCCATAATGGCAGATGAGCAATTCCAAGCTGTTCATGCTGACATTTTACCTAAGAATGTGATATTTCTTAGAGAGCTCAGTAAGAAGTTAGATGAATTCTAAAAATAAGAAGGTTAGTTAGAACTATGGTAAATGCTGGTTAATAAGTTATGTAATTTTACATTCTAGATCCTGTCAAAGAATATGGGTGTTCCCCTTGGCCTGAAGTTGAAAACTTAATTAAAAAGTGTTTAAAGGAAAACCCTCAGGAACGACCAACATCTTGCCAGGTATTACTTAGTTTATTTGCTTTTTTATGATAGATGGCAGTACAAAGTTGTGGTTTCTGAAAAGGAATCAGACATTAAGTTAATGAGAAGCACAAGTTCCTGTTGCTCTTTTCTGGAATGGAAACTGCCATGAAATATTGCCTGCTCTCACCTTCCAGAATAAACTGTTCCATTGAAATCTACCAACCACATGTTCTAGCTTGCTATTTTCCCTGTGTTGCTTTGTAGCAATTGGAGTGAAACATGATTCAGATTAATTCTTGGTCTTTACTAGAGCTATGCAAAAAAGTCTTTGTTAAGTAGTATCAGTGCAGTTACACACTGTTCTGTGGCAGTACAAGTGACCAGGGCTGCTGAGATACTGTGTCCATATCTAAAAAATGCTGTTATCTGTTGCTTGTTATTTATTGCTGTACAAGCCATTGTTGTCACCACGGGCCTGCTGTGGCTTTCTTTATAGGTTTATGAGATCCTGAATTCTGCAGAGCTTATCTGTTTGATGAGATATGTCTCCATACCTAGCACATCTACAGCAGAGTGCATGGTGGCTGCCAATCAAAGCTGCAAGAAGGCAGGAGTCTGGATAGGCAATGGGAACACAGAAAAGGCACAACTTTCATTTGTTAACCTAAACACAGATGGGCACACGTGTGAGGTATGTGGGAAAGTTGACATTTATTCTGTTTTTTCTGGCAGACAGATATATTTCAGAAAAATTAATTGCATTTTTACAGCAGGATATTACTTCTGGAAAGCTAAGCTTTGAGAGAACAAAGGTTGCTCATAAGTGAGTCATCACTGTATCCATGAAATGAAGTAGAAAAGCAGTTGCTTTTTACTCTCTTCCTGCCATCCAGCCTGAACTTTCTCATAATACTGTCTTTCTACTACTGGATTACTTTCTTCTACTGAGATGGAAACTATTTCTAACATGGAGACTACAGAAAGGAGTTAATAATTAGGCAGACCTTCATATCTCTACATCCTTTCTATAATCCAGGCTGTCTCTTAGCAACAACTTCTCATTTCCTACAAATGCCATCTCCTTGTGCCTCTTTGGTGATGCCCTCCAGTTCCTTTCATTTGATTTTGTACATCTCAGTTGTATCCTATCAGCAAAGGGGAAAGGTTTTACCCAGGACTGATGTGCTGTGATGAACATGTGTGCCAGAACTGAGCATGATTCATCATCAAAGTTCTTTCAGTTCTATTTCCATCTGCCATCTGTTGACCATGATACATCTGAATTGGTAGCTTTGGTATAAATTATGTGGGTTGTTTTTCTAAAAACAAAATGAGAAAAAGAAATATTAGGGCAGTATTTTCATTGTTAGCAATTAGTATTGCAAGAGTTCTATTTGTTCAATTCTCTGATGGCTTCAAGATCTTGATTAGAATAGAGTACCTTTCTTTGTCAGTATTCAGCTGAGAGATTTTCCTGTGTGCTGTTTGAGGGGTCCTTCCCAGCACTTGGAAGATAGGTGGCCCAGCTGATGATGTATTCTGCTAATAGGGAATTAGATTTCTTAAAGGGAAAGTTAGGCCAAGGGTCTGTCCAGAGTCCAAGAAGATTGTGCTATATTTTTATCATCAGAAATTTCTAGCATTTACCGTTACTGAAATAATGACCAAGTTGTTTTTCTTCTTCTTTTCTGACTCAGGATATTGCAGACAGTAAAATTATAAGTTTGGCCTTAGTGACTCTTCCTACTGAGAAAGAAAACTGGATTGTAGCAGGAACCCAGTCTGGTTCTCTGTGGGCAGTTAACACAGAAGATGAAACAAGAAGGCATCGTCTGCAGAAAATGTCAGATTCTATCACTTGTTTATACTGTAATTCTCTTTCAAAGCAAAGGTATAAATGAATTTTAAATGTTTTGGGTTACATTTTGAAAATACTGCTAAACTGAGGTGTTCAGAAAATGACATCTGTACACATTGCACTTTTGTTCTGACAACTGCTTATTTTGCCTGTGTTTCCACTTAATTTTGCACCCAATGCAACTTGGGACTACATTCATGATCACAGGGGTTGTGTTTGCTTTTAGTGTTTAGCTGAATACTTGAAATACTAGAGACTTCTCATTTTAATTTTTCTTACCTGATTAAGACACTTCTAGAATTAATTATTTTATTTTGTTTCAGCAAACAGAAGAATTTCTTCTTGGTAGGCACAGCTGATGGCAAACTGGCAGTTTTTGAAGACAGAGCAGTAAAGGTAGACAACTTTTCTGTCTGTTCTACAGAGATATCAGTAATATCTAAAGCAGCTACCAAGAGTAGCTTTATTTCATGCCAGTTATTTTTAATTGCTTCTCTAAAACTAAAATTAATTGCTTCTCTAAAACTAAAAATAATTTTCTATTTTAGTCTGAGAGGAACTGCACACTTTACAATAACTGCTATAAACAAAAGAGTTAAGACTTGGAAAATTCCTTTGAATGGCCTGGCAAACTGTGTAGAGACTGACATTATTGGTTGTTGTTAAAAATATTCTTAATAGTTTTGACCTCCTTTATTTATTGCTGTGATAGCTCCTTTTTCCTCTCATTTAGTAAATTTTTGTATAACAGCTATGTTGAAAAATAAAATATTGTTTAGGTTTTCTGTAGATGAGAGTTCTGCTCACAGAACAGATGAAGAAATGCTGGGAGCTGTTTATATCATCTGGCCCCTGAAGGTTTAGTTCCTGACCATATGCATTTAGAGCAGTTATGGAGTTGCAGTGCATTTCAGAATTAGAATATGGTCCAGTGTAGGACATCTTCAAACACACAGATGTATCTTTCCAGCCAGTCCTTGAATTGTGCCAGGGGTTGCAGAAAGTGTCAGTCCCTGCTCTGGCCTGTTTCTGCTCTCAGGCTGTCTCCTATGGGATATCTATAATGGGAATATGGTGCTTTTCAGTCAGTAACGTTCTGGAAATGGTCTGGGCCATCAGAAAATCTGGATGAGTAAATTTAATTCAGCAGGCTCTGTGGCCTTGTTTTAACAGGATTCTGAGTGTCTGCATCCTCCTTGTT
Source organism: Onychostruthus taczanowskii (assembly GCF_017590055.1). NCBI lineage: Eukaryota > Metazoa > Chordata > Aves > Passeriformes > Passeridae > Onychostruthus > Onychostruthus taczanowskii. The sequence goes on along the minus strand of NW_024499573.1, from coordinate 4,802,444 downwards.
TCTAATGCAGAATATATTTTTTCTTGCAGTGTAAGGGTGCTACGCCTTTGAAGATACTGACTATAGGAAATGTTAGCACACCCCTGATGTGCTTAAATGAATCCTCATGCTTATCTGAAAAAAATGTAATCTGGGGAGGCTGTGGGACAAAAATCATGGCCTTAACCAGTGACTTCTCTGTTCAAAAGCTCATTGAAACAAAGACAAGTCAACTGTAAGTTTCTGATTTTTATAAGTGATATTATTTGGCTGATTTGTTTTCATCAAAGGTTTCTGACAGTACTTTGGGGTAATGTCTTGTTCTAGAGTTCATTCTTTGAGTTTGCTTATTTCTGTTCTTTTCTTTCCATAATACAGATGGAATATCAGTGAGAATGTTGAAAGTATTTGTTGCTGCTTTTAAACAAGGAAATATATTTTTACTCCATAAAGGATAGATGAAGTCAATATCTATGCAACTGCTCAGTTTTCATCTCCAGTTGGCCTAGTCCAGGCCCTGTTTACTTTACTTAGAATTATACATACATATTTATCATAGTATTTGTCCTTCCATGTTTGTCAGTATGATAAGAGTGCATGTCTATGCCCTATATATATTTAATCATGTCTGGTTGCTGACTTCTCACTATTTAGAAATTATTGACTGAGGGTTTGGGAGTGTTTGATGTAATTCTCACATGGACAAATCCTACTCTGAAATTAAGGGGAGTTTTTCCTGAGTAGGGAAGACAGTGTTTGATGAGAAAGATTTATTAATAGACTTTGAGCATTAATGTGCCTCCAAGGATGTCATCAGCCTAACTCTGTTACTGTGAGAATTTATGTTGAACTGTAGGAAGATTAAAGCAAAGCCTTTCAGTGGTATCTTAGCCTAATTTGATTTTAAGGCTGAATGATTCTGCAAGAGTCAGAGGGAAACTAATCCCACTCAAAGTAGTGAAGTTCTTCTACTAGGTATTTTCTATGTATCTGACTGGAGTTCTTCTCTCTTCTAGGTTCTGTCATAATGCCTACAGTGATGCAAACATTATTTCAATAGCAATCGACAAATCCATCTACCTGGCAAAGAAAAACAGCCATTTTGTGGAAATTTGGGACAAGAAGACAGAAAAACTTAGTGAATTAATCGACTGTGCACATTTTCTTAAGTAAGTGGTTTATTTCAGATTTTTGGCCTGGTGGATAGGAAGGAGAATGTCAGATTGCCTTCTCTAGCGTTGTACCCTAACCTGCCAGCAGTAAGGAATTTGTCCAGTTTGTTGGGCAAGTGTGGATTTCCTATCCTGTCTTTTGGCCCAGAACTTCAGAATATTCCATGCAGAATCCCACTTTTTAAAGACCCTTACTGTACTTCCCCAATTTCTCTATGATGTCAAGAAGGCTTGTTAAGCTCGAGAAAGAAGAAAGTCTTTTGCTGTTCTACTAAGGCTAATCCAGTTACTTCCTGCATCTCCTGAACAAGAATATTTTTACAGTGCACAAATTCAGTAGGAAATCAGATTTTTATTAACTGTGACAGCTTTTTCATTTGCATTTAAATTGTTCCTCTGCCTTAGCGTGCCACACCCATTTCTTTTTTTTGGTGAAGTTAGGAGCAGGTGTAGGTGTGCTCTTCCTGCTTTGCTGTGACATTAACCTCCTGCAGACTGGGGGACAACTGAGAAGTGTTGCTGTCTCCTATTTAAAGGTCTTCTGAAGCAGACCAGATGGCTCTTTGGAGCCCAATAGTCTTCATCCCAGTTTGTTTGCGTGAGAGTTTTGTGTTTGGCTTTGTGAATATTGCTTAAAAGTCTGGTATTCAGAGTGTCATTTTAGTAGCTGCAGAATAGGTGCCACCAAATTCCAATGCAAATTCTTTCCATACTTATAGGAACAAAGTGGAAAAATTAAATAAGGAATCAAAACACAAACTGGCTTATTCTGGAAGAGTGAAGACCATTTGTCTGCAGAAAAACACTGCCCTGTGGATAGGGACAGGAGGAGGACATATCCTGCTGCTCGATTTGTCAACGCGCCGTCCTGTACGAGTCATAGACAAGTTCTGTGATTCTGTTCGAGTCATGATAACAGCTCAGCTGGGTGAGTAAAACCCTCAAGTGATGAGTGTTTTGAAATCACTGCTAAGTTTAGGTTTGCTCTGTACTGCTTGTTAGGGTGTTCCAGGAACAGATTAGCATTATCCAGGATTTGTTCATTCATTCTACTCCACGGCTGTCATCTTCCATCAGTGTCACTCTAGGGTGTAAACTGAACACCAGTAGGCTGAATACCTGTGCCCACATAAATCAGCAGCTCTTCCCTGACTTGTCACTGGTCTGCACGTGAACTCCCACCTTACCTGCATCCCTGTGCTGTGCTTCAGCAGAGCTCTCACCATCCTCTGTCTCGTGGTCTGCCTGTGTTCTTTCTCCATCTCAAGTGTTACACTTCTGCCTTTTCTCTCTGTGGACTATATTGGATTTTAATAATTTTTCTTTCATTGCTTATTGGCTAGTTTTCTTCTCCCATTCTCATTCAGGAATTGTTCTTTTAGATTTGAGTCACAGGCAGATCACAGCAGAGCTGGTAAAGTGCTACACCCCTGGACGTGGGGTGTGGACTTGTACAGATGTGCTGCTGCTGTCACCAGGGGCAGTTGTTTTGAGCTGCTGTAGGTAGACAGGAGTTGTGAGGTTTCAGTGGTGACCACAAACAGCCACAGGAGTGCAGCTGAGGAAGGGACACTCCTTGGCTGTCAAAACTTCCTTCACCTGTGCACTGTTCCCAAAAGTAATAAAGGCCATATAGACTCAAGTTTATGGTACTGCTGTGGTGAATACAGTCAAAATACACATTAGTTCTAAAAGTACTTTGTGGCACAATATGTGGATTCCCATCACTTTCCACTGTGTTTTGGAAAAACTCTGGAGTTTCCCTGTCAGTGTTATTTAAAGTGTGTTTGCTGTCCAAAAAAAACCAAACAACCAAACACTGAAGCTGTTGTGAATTCAGCAGCACACTGTAATTCTGCTAGCAAATATCACAGTTGCAGGCTGTGGATGTTTTCTCCTTGCCATCAGGAACTTCTTCTGCGGGCTGTTTCTTCCTTTCTGGCACCAGAAGAATCCATAGACTACAGTTTGGTCATAGTACTGGCAACATCATATGAGTCAAACATACCTCACCTTCCTCTGACTTTCCTTTGCCTGAAACAGCAAGTGTCAGTCTGGTCAGAGCCCAGCTGTTAATGGTGCCAGCTATAGCACAGCATTGTCATTCTATCTAGTCCTGATAGCTACAATGTTAGTGTCATAAAGGGACATTTTATTTCCAGCATTTTGTAAAGAATAGTTGCTATGAAAACATAATAATTTTTGCCTTGCTGCTGTCATTGATTGGGAAAATACATTGTATAGTATAGCGTGATTTAAAAAGCCTTGAGGCTCAGTCACATCAACATTTTTAATCCATATTTTATTTATAGAAAAATTAATATTCAGCAGTTTAGCTGCATTTGCACAAATCTCAAGAACAGAAAATAAGATTGATATATGCAGTTTGATGTGTAGTTTTCCTTTTGATCATCTTTTTGCAGCAATTATTTATAAGGGCTAGGGTTTTTTTTCCTAAATTCAAGGACTTGGTTTCTACTGGAATCTCTGAAAATGGCACTGAGGCTGCTGAGCAGTTTTTCAACAGTACCACATTGCTTATATGAAATAAGAAAAGATAGAGGAATTTTTTTTTAAATATTTGTGTGAAATAGTTTCATTTAAGGTTAAAACATGTCATGTCAAGCAGAGGTAAATATTTCAGGAAAAAGAGATTGCCAGACTTTGAGACATTAGTTTTATCTATACTTCATATATGAATATGGAAATACAATATCATTTTCCCACTCTGTCACCTAACACATTGATGTTCAATAGGCATGAGACTTACCACAGAGAATAATTTAGATGTAAATCTGTAGTTTATTTTGCAAGTGCAAATTTAAATTTCTATATAGTAAGACAGGACTAGGTCTAAATAAGAAACATTATACTTAAGTTCCAATCACTTTTGTAAGGATTGATTGGCTATAGAAAAAAATTAAATTTATGAAAAATCTGAGCATGGAGCATATGTACGGTTCCCACCATCCCTCATCTACTATAACCAGGTTTACATCACTCTCAGAGGAGAATGTAGTGCTGACCTCAGGGAAGGAAAAACCTCTCTCTACCTTGCAGAAGTCCTGGGCATGTTAAAAAACTTCCCAACTGCAGCTTTCACAGCTGTGCCATACTCCAGTCTATTTATGCCCCAGAAGCTGCTCCCCTCCTCATCTTTGCCCTGGCAGCATCAAGCTCTGTGCTTGAAGCAGTGTGAGAGCTGTGGGGGTGTCTGCACAGTGGGGGCTGCTCCTTCCCTGGCCTGGTCCTCACCAGGGATCTAGGCTGGGCCCTGTATTCCTCTGCTAGCTAAAAGCCAAGGGCTCTCCACCCTCATTGTGCTGCCAATAGGAGCAGGGAGCTGCTGTGGCAGGAGAACACGGAACAGCTTCTGTCTATCTTTGCAAGACATGTACAAACATGTCTTGGAAATAAGCAGGAAGTTGATATTGAAACACTGGCACGTTCTGTTTATCCTTTTGTGATCCAGCCACTACCATCTTCCAGGTCTTTTTTGTGTTATTCAGTAGGCATCTTCTTATGATCTAGCTCCTATTTTTCCTTCCCACCCATATGCCATCATGAGTTTAAAACTTTTAGTTCATAGTTTTTACTCAGTATTTTGTCATATTTTGTTGGTTTGGTTTTTTTCATAACTGAACTGGTACGTTTTGCTGTGCACTGGGACTTCACTTGCAGCCTGTCCTTTTGCTGTGACATCTGTTTCCTGTGACTCTACCACCTCTGCCTGTGCTGTATAATGGGGTGCTTTGTTCTTGGGCTTGTTCAGCAGGCTGGTCGGCTGATCCTGCGCTTATGCCTTGGAACCCTGATAAAGCCTGACATTAAATGGAGATGGGAACTATATTGTCTTTGTGTCTGGGTTTTTCATGGTTAATGATTTTGAATAAAGGGTCTGATTGATTGAACTCTGCTTTCTGTCCTCTTATGCTCTTATGCCTTGATGCCATTTACTCTTTCTGTCCTTAAATTACAAAATTCACATTGAAATGAAGATGTGACATTTTATTTCTTTGAAAAAGGGAGTCTCAAGAATGTGGTCCTTGTTTTGGGATACTGCTATAAAAGTGACACCGAAGACAGCAAATATCACAAAGGTATCTGAATTGTGTTTTACTAGCTTGTATTATTAGTGGAGCAGACACTGTTGTGCTTGACTACTCACTGAGTGAAGAGTTGATCATCATTTGACAAAATTTTATTGAAACGCTACTATTAAATAGTTTTTGTTTTCTTTTGCATATCTGGGCTTGTACAAACTGAAAGTAACTTCTAAAAATGGGTCTGAGGAAGCCACTGTTCGAAAGATATAATAAGATTTGTTGCAAAACTGTATTTGGAGAGTAAATGTAATTGTCTAATTGGAGAATGTATCAAATGGATTTCCAGAGATGTCTGTGCTAGGTCAGGAGTCCCCAGTGTTTTCATGAGTGCTATGAATGAAAGAATAGTGAATGTACTTTTTAGTTTTGCAGACAACTCACAGCTAAGACAAGCTCACCAGAGGGCAGGATTAGAACTCAAAATGACCCCGACAAATAGAACTAATGGTCTGGAAGGAAATAGGATACAGTTCTGTAAGGACAAATGCAAGACCTTTTATTTAATTAGAAATGATCTGCTGTACCAGCATGAGGAAATGATCAGCTTAAACAGCAGTGCTGCAGAAAATGGGTCAGAATTGATCAGAGGCTGGTCATGAATCAGCCCTGTCACGTGGGTGCAGATGAGGCAAACACCACTCTCACATCACACCATGGAAGTGGTGTCTATAAGGCATGAGCTAATTCTTACACTGCTGGGTGCTAATGTGGTCTCTGCTGGAGGAGCCTCACCATTTATTGCTGAGTGATCTGGACTATTAGGAAGAGTCCAGAGGAGACAAATGCAACCTGTGAGGAAATGTTGCAGGGAGTTAAATTGGTTAATATAAATAAAGCTTAGAGAGGACATGACAATAGGCTTCAAATATGTAAATGAAGAGCAAGAGAATAAAGACTTGTACATATTCCCTGTGGGTTGGATAAGCACAAACAGGTTTCTGTTACCAAGGGAGATTTTGGTCAGACATTGGTAAAAGCTTCCTGACAATTAGGACAGCAAAGAGCTGGAAGATAAAAGATCTGCATCCTTAGATTTTTCTAAGAACAGTTAAAGCTGATGCTCTGATCAATGCCCTTCCTCATCTTTATCTCATCCCAATTACAGTGACTCCTAAAAATGTGGCAATGGCAGTATACATTTAAGGAGGGCAAGTGTAGATGAACTGACTGAAATTAGTCAAACTTTAGAGCATTGGGTTTACATTGTGGTATTCCCAAATTCCTGTAACCATAAGAACATGTATTGTCTTGTTAGCATTTTTATTTTATTTAAGAGTGACATTAATTACAGAGAAGAATCAGAGACTCCAGAATCTTTGGGGCCTTAGTTTGTAAGCCTCAACTCATGTAAGTGTTCTCAGTTGTCCCTATTCCACTAAAAACAGTGTGAATTCTTCATGAATAAAGAGTTGTTTGCATGAATGGAGACTAAAGAAGTAACCTTTTCTCAGTGTATTCACTAGCTTATGAAATCAGTTTTTATTTTACGGTGAATGGGGTTTGAGTCTCATAGGCATTTAGGGTATACCTGCTTGGAAAGATAGGGATGAAATTTTAGCAGGCACCTCAGTATTGGCATTAGCTGTAGCTCAGGTCAGTTCCTTAAGGCCCACGGGCACTAGAAATGTTTTTTTTTCCAAGTAAATTTAAATGGGTTACTCTAAATTTAGGAACTAGAATGCAAATCATTGTACAAGTACAAACAAACAGCTTGTAACCCATAACTGCATCACCTCACACACAAAGTGTCATGGAATCTATCTTCTGGGTCCTAAAGATAATGCTTCTTTGTGTAAATTTATGAGTAATTGAGAACAAGCAGATAGATAAGCAAAATCATTTCTAATTATGCCATAACTCATCTCTGTTGCAGTTCTCAAATTTTCTTTTTTTTTTCTCCAGAGTTACAATCCTGCGTGTCAGTGTGGGACATTAACCTGCCCCATGAAGTGCAAAACCTGAAAAAACACATAGAAATGAGACAGGAATTAGCAGAAAAAATGAAGAGCTTTTCTTTGGACTGAAAAGTCACCCTGCAAGTGCCATTTTTTTTTCTAGTCTTCCATCCTAACATACTGTGCAATATTTACAACTTCTTCTTCCTGTTGTTTTTAACCTAAAGCAGGAAGAAAATTACCATGAGAGTATTCATAGAATGCCAAGAAGAAAGAAGTTATTTTTAATATTCGAAAGGACAGAAAACTGTTGGGAATTTCTGATTCTAAAATGCTATCATGGATCTGTTGTTTACCTGTGAAGTTCTGCTCTCTGCAGCTATGGCTCAACTTCGGTATAACATCGTTCATCCAGTTTTTGATCCCAGTTAAACTGGGAATAAGCCAGGAGACTATAAATGGCTCTAATTTACTTCATTATCTCTATGAGTTGACCCTCTAATAAGAAGCAAAATGTAAACCTCTATGTGTTTACTGCAGTTTGCATGTATGAATTTGCTCCTGTGATTCATGGCTTTGTAATGTCAGAGCTCGTGACCCTATGAAGAAACGTCATCTTTTATCTAACGCAGTATTTAAAGGAATATGTAATTACTGCATTACTCTTTGAAAACAACAGGCTGAATTGTCTGTGTTCCTTCCATGAATAATTGATTTTTTTTCATTATGACCAGAAAAAACCCCCATTGTGCTACTATAATAAAACATCTCCAGGATAAACACAGGCGAGGCTTCCGTACGTCGGTGTCCTCGTGCAGCGCTGAGCCTGCCCGCTCCCAGGAGATGCAGTCACAGCACTGGGAGCGCTGCCAGTCACGAGCTCGCTGGAGCAGCTCCCTTGGAAGGGAGAACGGAAAGCATGGGGTCAGTGCTCTGGTCTAAATGCTGCTATGACTTGCTCTTAGTCCAACTTGCTTGTTTGCTTACCTCAGTCTAGAAAAAGGGGAACTTTTGATTTGATTTTTCTAACTTGCAAAGTTTCCACTTATTCATTCTTGTTTGAATTTATGTTGTTTTGGGGGATAATCAGGGGAACCTTGAGGAGTGTAAGAACTGGCTGCCTCTTCCAAATTTGTTTCCACACATCATCATTCAAGAGTCACTTTTTGCTGCTTTCTGGCTGTAAGTCCAAGCTGCTGCTTACAGCCCACACTGACCTGCTCTAAGGAAGTGCCTTATTTCTGTACACCTGAAGACAGACACTCTTTTCTTTTTTTGAAGAATCCAGAAGAATCCACAGGGTGCTCCCAAAAATCTCAGGGAGTGGAGCATCCAGAGCCATTCCTGAGTCTAGGGAGCTGAACAAGGTTGAGCAACCAAAAAGTTCTCAGTTTTTTGTTTGTTGGGGTTTTTGGGTTTTTTTTTAGAAAATTGCATACTGGGACAGCAGCATTTCTTTTGTCCCACTCTAGCATTGTTCTATTTTCTGCCAGTTGTGGAATGCATACTCAGGATTCTTGTCAGATATGCATCCCAGTTTCTATGAATTCTTGTAATCTGTGTACTGAGAAGAATTTGCTATTTATATGGGATTTTATAACTCGGAAAATATATATTATGTTAGAATGAATATGGTTGGTTTTTTTTTTTAAAAGGAAAGAATACGTGCATTGTAATTAAATTTATTTGTAAGTCATTTTGAAATGCAAGCCTAAACATTTCTATTAAAACTGTGCTTTGTTAATAATGTAAGTCTACTTTTTCATCATTGAATTTTTAAGGAGGGGCTTTTCTGTGCAGCTTTTGTGGCATTTAATTCCTTCAGGATGATGCAAAATCCTGGCTCTGTAGGTATTATTGACACAGCTGCATTCCTGCTGCACACTGCTCTGTCACAATGCATGTCTTGAGCCCTTTTCCCTTCCCCTGTTTGTCTTCTGCGTGGTGTTCCTGCAGCCTTCCCCAGAGATGGGAGGTGACCTGTAAGGAGTATTGTCCCTGCAGTCATTCATCACCTCTCCAAGACTCTGGATAACATGGATCCATAGACTGAATTGGGTCATGCATTCTGTATTACAGGGAGGGCAAAGAACAAAAGAAACAGCAGCCAAAAGAGTCAGGAGCTCACTGCCAACCCAACTCAACTGGCCACTGCTGATTTATCTGTGGCTGGAGAGAAAAATTCTGTCATGGTGGTAACCCACTGGGACTATTTAGCAATACAGTGCTCATTCACACAGGGCACAGTGATCCCACTGCACCCTCACCAAATACTAAAAATAGTACTGCAAGAAAATATTTACAGAATATCTTGTGTTGGTGCTTCCTGTTAGAAGCACCCAGGGCCTGGCATTGCCTCCCCAGCTGGCACCTGCCACCAAGGGCAGGAACAGCACCACTGAAACCTGCACTGTAAGGAAATCTGTTCCCAGGAACATCTCTACTGACTATAAGGAAAGGGAAAAAAATATCCATAACTTTGTGTTCACTCTGGTTTCAGTGGAGCTGTTTGAAAACCAGTGGAAGCTGATCACATGAGAGGACAAGTTCTGTCAGATACAGTTTTTTGCATGCTTGGGATAACATCCAACATGTGAAAACAGATAACCCTTACTTCAGACAAGAGCCTGTTTGCTCATGGGAAACAAGCACATGGTGTGGTGTGAGTGAACACCTGAGCTGGGACAGGTGAGTCACCCCATGTCCCTCACTCCCCTAAAGGGTACTGGGCTTTAAACCTGAAGACAAGGAGGCTAAACACACACAGTGAGCTGAGTGCTTGATTGGATACTGTTGGGTTTTTTTTTAAGTATCCTTCCCCTCCTGTGCTACTGACTTTAATTAGAGTAATTCTTTTTATTGGTTGCTTGCTCTGATAAATTACATATGCAGATTCACCTGGTCATTAATTTTAACCTCATTTCTTTTACAAGCAGTTCCTGTCAACTCCACTGTAAACAAGCTGCACAGCCTGATTTAATGCACTTCTGGTATTATGTCTTGGCATTGCTCTGAACTCACACTGCCTCTAGAGTTCCATATTATTACCCTGCTATTTCTTCATGCACCACTTTGGGGCAAAACTGGGCCACATAAGGGAGGAGAGAGAATGAGGCCTCTCAGGTGTGGTTTAAGCCCCAAATGTGGGCATTTGCAAGACAATCCATTTTACAATGAACACTTCAGATACCAGAGACATGAGAAAGTAGTGAGGGTAAACAATGAGTCTCAGTGAATGAGGAAAAGACAGGGACAGTCATATTTTTCTATTAGTTCAAGTAGAAAAGCATATGAGCAATTTTTCTCACTTATTTTCTGGCTTTTGTCACTATTTTTTTTTTTTAATCTGGAAAGAGCTTCCCTTACCTACCTTAAGAGAACCAAATTTCCTGATCTAGCAAGTATTCTGTTATTTCTGTCTCAATCAGTTTTTCATCCATATTATGAACTCATCCCAGGACTGTACTGACCTGCACATTCTCTTAAAGACTTCCTCGTGGCCTTTGAACAGGTATAACTCACTGGCTGCCAGCATACTATTTGGTAACTTTTTTTTTTTTTTTTTTTTTTTTTTTGTTAGGTAGGCATGTGTCTTTGCAACAATTAGTTTCTAAATACACAGTAGCACAATCACATGAAAATGGAGAATCATGCTTACTGCATATCTGTATTTTAAAATTCATTATTTTAAGAGAAAGAAACCGCAAGATGTATTAATTATTGTTGTAGTAGCAAAGGAAAACCTCATTTACTAAAAAAATTTAGAAATGAACCCAGGTGAAACTTCTAACAGAGTTTCAGGAATGTTCTTTGCTGCACCTGTGAGATGTGTAGGCACTGTGAGGACAGGTGTGCCTCGAGCTTTAGGCTCCCCAGCAAGACTCCTCAATACTTACCCTGGTCCTTGTTCACTTAGCAGAATTACAAGAATTATCAAATGGTGATAAAACTTTTTCCCCTGCAGTGACCTCGACGCTGACTGGTACCTACCTTTTTATATGGGTTGTTTGGACTGAGCAGTAAACTGGAATAATTTTTTAAGGTTATTCAGATTTATGATACACCAATAGATTCAAAAAAACAGTAGTTTTTTTAAACTATACCAATATGATTCCAGTAAAAACATGATGAAAGTCAAAAAGCAAGCAAAGGCCTTTTCTTTTTTCCTTTCTACTGCGTTGCTTTGCCTTTCTGCTGCCAGAGGTTTAAGTGCTGCTGTCAGTCCCTACAAAGACTGTCGCTAATTAGTGAGGAGAGACTTAAAAATCAATGCGCTGTCTTTGGCGTACGTGATTATTTACTTCACTTCACCACAGCCCATTATTGTTACTGACCTGAAAAGTTAAAGCAGACAGAAGAAGGGAAAGAAATTAAAATCTCCTGGGGCCATTTTAGTGTTTTGCCTTTTCTGAACCATTTTTTCCCGTGTTTTTCCCGCACCATGTCCTGGCCCTGGCTCCTGAGGGCACAGTGTGCCCGGGAGAGGGGCAGGCTCTGCTGGGGGGCTGTGACACCGCTGCCACCCAGCCGAGAAGCACTGAAACCATTCTGCAGGAAAGCGGGACGGGGCAGACAGCAAGGGGGGAAAGAGAGACACAGAGAGAGACAGAAATAAACAACAAGCAGAAGCTGGCAGCGTCAGTGCCCAGCAGCCGAGCCGGCAGTGCTGCGGGGGCCGAGGCCCGGCTTTGGCGCTGCCAGCGCCGCCTCACGGATCCCGTCAGGGCCGTCCCCAGCAGCGAGGTCGGGCAGAAAACGCGGCCAAACAGTGCCCGGTGCTCAAGGATGCCTGGGCAGGAGCGAGCAGGCTGGAATCCCCTCCAGCAACATGGGGCTGCATCCCACAGGGAGCCTCCAGCTCCTCCTGTGCCAACAACTCCCGTGCCGGAGCAGCCCGGCCTGCCCCGGCCGCGGCTCCCGCTCTGGGGCACCCCCGGCCGCGCTGGCCCTGCCCCGCCTCGCCTCTGCAGAGCTGCTTAGGGGGCTGCGAAGGGCACACGGCCCTCCACGGCAAGCTCCCTTTTTGAGGGAAGGATGAGCCACAAGCAGCAGGGAGGGACAGCCCCGGTCAGCCCCACGCAGTGACCGGGGAGCAGTGCCTCGGCTCACAGGGGCACACGGCTCCTCCCCGGCTCGGGGTCCCGGCAGAGCCCAGCCCGCCCAGCACCATCGTGCCCTGAGCACACAGCGAGGTGCGGCCGGCCATGGAGAGTGCCCTAGGGAGCGGCGACAGAAGCAGCTGGCATTTTTCACTGTAAATACACCAGTGTAAGGTCGGTAGTCTCACTTCTGCTTTTTCTTGCCACGACCCCTCTGCAGTTGCCTTGAAAACATCTGTTTTCTGTGGAGTTACAAGAAACATCCACCCCCGCCACCATCTGCCAGGCTCCTGGGCTCTGCAATTTTGACTTTGAATCAATTGAGCTAAGTAAGGCTGAGGCCCAGAAATGACAACTTCATACCAGTATTCTCAGAGATCACAAGAAATAAGTATTTTTTAAAAGCTGCAGAACTGTTCTCAAAGCTATGAGCCCTTGGAGGAGCAGCAGCAGAGGCTGGGTTCAGGTGCTGCTGGTGGAGGACTGAAAGCCAGTCCATTCCCCCTGAGGTGATGTTACCATGTAAAAAGTATTTTCTCTCTCCACAAACCTCCAGAGACTGCTACAGTGACCACTCCTTTGCATTAGTCAAACACCATCAGGTTCAAGCGAAACTCAAAGGATGCTGTTAAACCACATATGCATAAGTAAAGGTTTAATGAGCTTCCTATTGTTCCAATGAAGTTCAAAATTCACAAAGTGAATTTCTAAACTTCAAGGAAGGTGCCCACTAGAGCCCACACTACCTGCTGAAGCACAGCAGCACCTGATGCATGCAGAGCCCAAGGCTGGGGCCACCCTGCCCTGTGCAGTGGCCCTGCTCAGTTTGAATGCCACTGTTGTTCACAGTCCTATTTAATAACCAACCACCAGCCAGGAAATTAAGCTTTGGTAAACAGTAATTTTCAATGTCATCCATGAGTCAAAACTCAGCTCCCCCTGCCTTTTTTTTTTTTTTTTTTCCTCCGAAATAGTCCTATGTGCTGAGCACTCTACAGCTAGACAATCTTGTGACAAAATGCACTCTCACCTCGTAATTACAGGAAAATTTTCAAGGGGTAAAACCCAACAATCCCAAACCCTTTCAGTTCCATTTTTATGGCTATTACAGCTAAACCCAGCAAGAGACACAAACACCTGGGCTCTGCAGGGACTCAGAAGTTGCTGCTGCAGAGCAACTGGTCCTGCTGAGAGTCTGAAATCTGCCTTGCTGGCCTGCCTGGCCAGCAGCTGTTTGCCATGGCCTGTTGTGCCCAGACCACACCATGGCCTCTTGTGCCCAGACCACACCAGACTGGTTTGGGGTCCTCCTGACCCCAAACCAGTCTGGCTTTCTGTTTCATTTTTCACAAATAAAATTACTGGTCCTGCCGCTCTGAATATTTATATATATATATACATGCAAAGCAAAACAACAACAAAAAACCCAAACAACCCCAAACCAAGCAACAATGAGATTTTGCTTGAATTTTGGTAAGTGGAAGCATCACAGAGACACATGTTTTCAGAGCGTGCCTTCAGCTCTCACCCAGGGGAAGCTGCACCACTCAGCCTTGAAGGTTCATGTTCTGAATAATTCATGGACCAGCTCTTACCCAACTCCTCTGGAAGGCAGAAAAAGGTAACACTGCCTTTCTCCTGGACCAGCAGCAACCAGAAATGCTTTGGAAATGATGCTAAGCTATGGCAGAAGGAAAATATGAAGTATTTCACATGCTTTTAACTAATTCAGCTCAAATGCATGCCAGTGCTCTAGCAAGGTGTTCAAGCCAAGATGGTGGACAGACCTGCACCATACCATCAAACCCCTGCCAGTGCACAAAAGGCAACAGGCAAAATCCCTTAAGGCTTCTTGAAGCATTAATTGCTAAACATTAACTTTGTATTGCAAGCATGGACATTTTCTCTAACCAGAAGGTCCACTGCCAAGGCCAAATATCAGACCCAATTTGCATTCACTGAGCATTGGCAGAAAAAATATGTCTTTACAAGAAGTATCTTTGCACCAATCTGAGTAAGGAAGGCACAAATTAAACCCCAGCTTCAGGGGTGCCTTTTAAAAACAGAGGTCTTAGCAAGCATCCCCAAAAAAGCTGTTCTCCTTTCCCATCTTCCCAGAAGAAAGCTGCAGCACTTGGCTGCCTCTGAAGAAACAGGGAGAAAAGAGCTTTAGTAGCATCAGTGCCACCAGAGATGTGGCAAGGTGATCGCATCCTCCTGCTTCAGTGTCACTGCACCATTACACAAGACATCCTTAGCAACAGATCCTCTCACAGAGAACTCATTAGCAAAAGGACAAGGCAACAGCTGCCTCCCTGACCTTGGTTTTGTCTGTTCAGTTAATCACAGCTGCATTTATACACCAGATATAATCTGCCTCTGACCCTTCCTAAGCAACTACCCCTCTACTTAGGGCTTGGTTTGTCAAATCAGTCCCTGAAAAGCTTAAAAAGATCTTGCACAGGGCAGGAAGATCGTTGCTCAGTTCCATGCAGGACTGGTTCCATCAGCACATGTCCCTGTACTGCCATGGACCACCCCAAAGGGCCCCCCCAGGCAGAGCCAGCGGCTGCAGAGAAAGGCTGAGCCCCATACCTGCAGTACAGGTCCCCCACCACAGAGCTTTTGACAGGGAAAGAGGTGAGTTTTCTGTCAAATTACTTACCTATTTCTAGGATGAGAATTTCAGGGGAAAGCAGCTTGGGTTTGCTTTTTTAAAAAAATGCCTGCTACATCTCTTAACCTAATCCCTTTCCAGCTGCAGACATTCTTTTCCTCCCCATCTCTCTACTAGCAAGAGTTCCAGAACATCTGCTAGAAAAGTCAGGGAAAAGAATGAAACGAGCCTGAAGTAGAGAAATTTCCATTCCTATACCAACTTCACTGTGTTATTGTGGTGTGTCCTGCAGTAGGCACCAGTGCACAAAACAGAGGTGGTAAGATGATGGCAGCCATAAAGTACAGTGGCATCCATGCCAGCCTGACTCCCACAGCCTCCCCATCACACTGCCCACCCACACCCACCAGGGCCCCTCATACACAACTCAAGAGCACAGCACTCACCTAGAAGCACTATTATTATTATAGGTTACATTAATTTACCCCTTCTCCCAGCTCACGATGTATTTTCCCCTGATGTTCTCTCTCACAGCTGCAGGTTTTGATCACAGCCTTTCTCTGCCCAGCCAGTTTGCTTTTGCTGCCTTGTCCACAGAGCAGGTACCTGCCCCAACAGCCTGCACACTGAAATCTCATCCCACCTTCTGCTGTACCATAAAGCAGCAACCCCTTACTGAGGGAGTCCTGCAGTGCCAGGGATGGCCAGTCTTGCCTTTTCCTTTCTCTAATCAGAAACTTCTTGTGAAACACACCCAGGAAGTGTGGTCATAACTCAAGAGATCTTATAGCAACTTCTTGTCAATGCTGTGTTGTGCTGGCTTGCAGGTGACATGGCCAAAGACGGTCTGTTCTGTTAAAAACCCACATTGGTGCTTCCCCTTGAGCCATAAAACCCTCACTGGAGCAGTATCTGTGTTCCCATCCCCTCCACTCCCCTTGGGTCTGGCACCAGCTTCCACAACACTGGGGTTGAGGCTCCAGGGCCCCAGGGAACAGCAGGCACAGCACTCCAGGCCTCAGAGGCAGGCACGGTGACAGGGCTGTGCTAACACAGCCTCTCCCTGGGGGAGCAGGGCAGCAGCAGGACACAACCCAAACCACGCTGCCGGGCAGTGGGGAAGAGTTGTTGGCCAGGCAGACACTGGTGTGCAAATGGTGTGCTGTGAACACACCTTAGGAAGGTTAAAGCTGTCTTCACCTGGGCTCTCTCTCCACCATCATGTAAGAGCAATGGATAAAATTACATAATTTTGACTATCTTTCCTAACCCAAAAAAAAAAGTATTTTCATCTGCTATCCCCCTTTCAGAAAATACACATCACATTAATCTCTGGGCTTCTGTTTCCCTTGGGACACCCATTCCTCCCATTTTTTCATCCTACACTCACTTTTGCATTATGCAAATAAATGTTACCCAAAAGAAAGTCCCTGCAATAAACTATTATTTTCTCCAGTACTTCCCTGCACATGCTGGTTAAGGTGCTGACAACACATGGTACCAGGGTCAGCAGTACTGCTCCAACCACCAAACTCGCTGTGGAGAGAAAGCAAACAGCACAGGGTCAAACTGATCCTGCATTCACTTCGCAATGCAGCACCTCACATCTGATCATAACTTTTCTTCCATTAGCAACCAGCCCTCACACAAGCTTTTTTTAGATAAAACAACATGAACATGCCACACAAGGATTTAAGACACATCAAGCCACTTGGCTCTTTTATGTGAGAATAGAAAACATTTAACGTTCTGCTACAGAAAATCGACTGAGATCAGTCTCTCCCACCAGTACAGTCTGTTCCAGGCAGATAAGAAACAAGTGTTAGGAAAAGCCCAAAGCAGAACCAGTCTGAGCAGAAGTAGGAAAGAAACCTCAGAAGGAAATGCCAAAGAGAAATGGGAACCAAAGAGTTTCTCAAGCTGCTTGAGTTTAATTAATCAATGCTAAAAAAGCAAAGCACAAAAGAGAAAACCCCAAACCTGGCTGTCATCCCCAAGGACCCAGCTTCCTTGAACTTTTTTCTCAAGAGCCAAACTCAACAAAAGTCTTTCATTATTTCCCACATTTTATTTACTATTCCATTTCTTTTTAGGAAGCCCTTCACTTTGCATAGCAAATCAGCTGTGTTATTAACACTATGCTCATTAACAAAGTCCAAGTGTCCTAGAAAGTACATTAATGAAAGTCAGCAAAATCTGACAATGCCACAGAGATTTTTATTTTTCTGCAATTAGTCCTCTTAATTAAAATATTAATTCCATGGTGAGTAAGGCCAGGATCAGCATCATCTTCTAGCATATCATTAAATCAGTTTTGCTGAGAAGGAATCATATTAATTTTTTACACTGGTGGAGTAACTGTTCAACCACAGGTGTACACCAGTAGTTCAGCAGTAACACGATGTTCCATTTCTCAAAGCACCATTTGCATTAATAACATTCTTTCTCAGTAGCCTATTTACAATACAATATTGCTCTCTTCATTTAATTTACAAAAACCTTAATGAACAGCAAGGATTAGTTCTGCAGATCCTGTCTCATCACCTGTCTGCAGCAATATGATTCAGATTCCCTGAAGTCACCTACCACCAGCTCCACACTCCGTGCCTGGCCTAGCAGACCTCCCAGCCAGCCTGAGCTGGCAGCTTCTTGCCCCCTTGTCCCTTCCCCTCTCCATTTCCAGGATGTAGATGTTCCCATGGCTCCCACATGAGCAGCACAGCTACAACAAAGATTCCATCAGAGCAATTTCTTTACCAAGAAAGAGGGATACAAAGATGTCCTGACTTTTTTACTAGGGAGTCTTGCCTTCTATCAAGACCACAGTCAAATGCCTTACTTAAAGGACTTCTTATTCCAAGTCCAAAAGCTGTCCAGGCTGGAGTGCATTCTTGGAGTCCTTGGGCGCTTCTGCACCAATGCCAGAAGTGACACTCACTGCTGGCACAGTGACTGTGTGGAAACACAGAGGAACTGCTCTGCTCCACGTTTCTTCCACTAAGGAATGGTGGGGCTGCACAAAGGCAGTGGTTGTGACCAACATCACAGCTTGGGCTCCACCTTGTTCCCATCTTCTTCAGGATTTTCTAGGATTGCTCCCCAGCTGTATGAAAGAATCTTAGCCCTCATCCCAGCATGATAAAAAAACAAGAAAAGCCAATCTTCCATTTGCACACTTAAGAGAAACTCCAGCTCTGCTACTGTCCCTTTGTGGCTGCTGGCAGCCCTTCCACACATCCCACTTGTACTCTTTTCTCCTTGGGGCCTGCAGCCTTCCCAGGCATCACGAAGATGCTTCAGTGGTCACGGGCAGCCGCCACAAAGACGTTCAGCTCGACCACAAATACTGTATTGGCAGCAACACTCCTTCACTGTCCAGAAGATCATCCACCTCACCGGTCTCACAATTTCCTATGTGTCCATGTGAACTCAAAGACAAAAAATTACACAAATTGTTTTGTTGGAGGTTTTTTTTTTTTGTAAAGGCTCCAATTTTTGCTGCCTATCAGCACTGTCTCAGGATATTGCACAATGTTTTCTTTATTATAAAAAAAGTCTGTATCAGGCAGGAAGAAAAAAATTTTCTCAGGAGGCTAATGTGTATTATTGTCTGTAATTAGAGGTAAGTGGTTGCTTGTGTGGCCATCAGGAAGTGGAACCTGGCGAAAGTAAAACAAGGTGTTGTTAATGGCTTGACCTGAAACAGAATCTCCACCCTCCCTCCTCAAAAGCATGCATTTCTTTATCCTTGCACATTTCCTGGATGCCTTTTACCCAGCCTCTCACAGAAATATTACACAAATTTGGTTGCCTTCTTTCCTCTCTCCCCACTCACATAACCTTGCCAGCTGGCAAACTTCAACGAAATTTGAGAGAAAGGCAGAGGTCTAAAAAGTATCTACAGGCTTAAATGGGAAAAATCAAAGTAATAGAAAATCAAGTAGTTGCTAGAGAAGCAATTCTCTTATTGCCTAAAGAAGGGAAAGGTGAAGGCTCAGCTCTTTCACCCTGCTTGGCAGTAGCCTGCAGAGCAATAAGGAGCACTGCTGAAACCCTCCAGCACACAGTGCCTCTTCTTCAGTGTGCAGGCCAAGCAAAAGGAGATGTGAAACCAAAACCAGGACAGGGGGACTGACCAGACCTGGGAAACATGTAATTTTTGGAGCAATATGAAAATAAAAAGAATATAGTAAGGACAGTGAAGGGAATGTAAGACATCTAACAGACTCAGCTGCGTTAATTCAGTTTGTTAGAGAACTCTACTTCCTGACATTTTAAGTTTTCCAGCTATTTTTAAAAGCTGTTGAATCTCTGCTAATATGCGTGTCAAGGGGAGGGTCTATTGCAAATATCTTAAATTCTACTGTGACCAAGTCCCAGAGTTGTCCTTATCATCCATCCTCAGCTGTATCACTTAGAGAAATACTCAGAGGAAGCTTTCCTTACCGATGTGGATCTGTAAGAGCCCAGTCTGAAACGGCAAAAAATAATTTCTGCCACAAATCTTCCAAAGCCATGTAAAATTCCTGCAACATCAAACAAGAGTTAAATTGTAGTAGTAAGAATGTATTATTTATGGAAGCATTGCAACAAAGCTAACGTACCATACTTAGACAGGACACAGTGCAGTAAACCCATACATAAAACACTGAGAAATTAACATGAAGAATGGATATATCAAGGGCAGGGCAGGGGAAAGCTCTAACATTCTGAAATGCATCCAGAAAGCAAAGCTACCAAGTAAATGTAATTCCCTCTGCCAGCTTTCATGGCTGAAAATACATTGTGTGGGACAGAAATATCTGCTCTGAAAAGCAGCTCTTAGTTTGAAGCCTCTTTACTGAGCTCTCTTCCAATGAGAGCCAAGGAAAGAAGTAACTCATAATCCAGACTCCCTATTATGACTTGACCAGTAAGTGAATTGTGCCTTTACAACGTAGTTTACTTTCTTTGATGAAGCAAATCCAGCAGTGCTTTGACAAAGAAAATCTTCCCAATTACTTCAGATGGAAATTTTATCTCAACTTTTGTCACTGACTTAATTACTGGATCCCAACAACAGGAAATACACAGAATATCAGTATGTGTGTGTATACACGTATACACAGGTATATGTTTATCTACAGACAGATGTAGCCTTGCTCTTCCAGAAGTAAATTAACTTTGCTGTAGTTACCAAAAAGGAAACAAGAGGCCCTCAGAACACCAGAAATGCCATATTGGGACACCAAAACTGAGTAGCCTTCATGGCACATTTCAATGCACACAAACGAGCACTTTGTGTTAAACCTATTAATAGGACTCCCTGCAACTCATCCATAGCAATCACCATGATAAAAAAAAAAAAGGCAATAGAACTTAAGAAGGAATGCACTGATAATCACCTGTAGTTGAAAAAATTCCACCAATAATGCCACAGAGCCTCACTAAGAACTGCCAAAAAGGCATGTGTTCTTCTGTCACTGTCACCATAAGTGAACTGATGTCATATTTCATGAATATTCCTGACACCCCATGGCTGCCAGCTGCATGGTTAATTACTCTTTCCTGAAAGAAAAGACAGAAACACTTGTAAGTCACACTTGTTATTAGTCACAAGAAAATCAGCGTTACAAGATGGGATGACAGTGAGTTATTTAATCAGAGTTAGGAATGAACAGAAGACTGGGGAGTATCAAGGCCACTTTGATCGGTACCTTCCAAAAGTCAAACATCATGAACTACAAATTTACTTTCCCGGTCACTGGTCTGCTGTGCTGCATATCAATATTCACTGTTGTGCTTTGGTACTATTCTCTCAAGACTTGCTCACATGGTCCTTTAAACAGGATTTTTATAACTCAATTGGTGTTGGTACCTATAAGGATAATGCCACAGTCTTGGCCTAGCCTGTGAACTCAGGGGAGTGCACTGGTGTAATACTTGCCACAGCCATTCCTACTTTATTGGCCACTATGAATCACTTAACTCAGTGAGAGATCTTAATGAGATTTACTTGGTTCAACAGCCTTAGCAATGGCAGAATCCCCGGAGGATTTATATAAATCATACAATACCAGGAAGGCACCTTGAGGAACATTTGGTCCAACCTTTCTTGGCAAAAGCCTCTTTTCAAACTTTTTGTCAGTTACATCATATCAAACAACAGTCACACAGCAAGAAATACACCTCAATAAACCAATAAACACCCCAAACTCACTATGACTACCCAGCACCTCAGTCCTGATCTGAGAAATTTCTAGTTTCTTTTCATTTGCCGAATTGTCAAACCAAAAGACACCAACGAGGAGAGTGTGGCTGCTATAAATACCTACTTTTTAAAAAAGGTTTCAGGACAGAACACACCTCAACACAAGCTTCTTTCAAAAGTCTGCTGTCATTTTGTTTTTAGTGAAAGGTGCTGATAAATGCAATGCCAGGTAAGTCTGGCTGAAAATACCTAAGGACAGCAGAAAAGAACATAACGGACTGAAGACAAACTCAGCCATGCCTAAGCAAGTAAGAGCCAAAAAGACAAGATAAACAGGACTGAACAGAAAAGCAATATATCACAGCTCCATTTCTCTGTATATTTAACAGTCTGTGCTCAAAAACCACGCAGAATATGGTACAAAATAAAAAGCAGAATGCCACTTTGGAAAATGCAGGTTAAGCAACTTCTTCAGTTAGCTAGCATCATCAAAAACCATACTGCTTTTTATGCTACCACACCAAAATTAAAAGGATGCCAAAATAATGTATCAATAATGATAACAGGTCCCAGAAACTTTGCAATGGTTAAATAAAACAAACCAGTAAGAAATGCTTTCCATATTTCAAAGCATGACAACTGTCAGCATTTGGAGATGGATGATCAGTCATACTAAAAAGGGAGAGAAGACTAAAGGTTGTTAAACAGAACCTTGCCACTGGCAAAGTACAAAACTGTACTTTTGTTTGCTTTTCCTCTGTTATTTCCCTAAGCCTTACTGGTCTTTTGAGGTCAAATGGTGGAAAAAGAATATGAAGTTAAATAGAACATACAAAACTCCACCCTTAAAAGAAACAGAATTCTTTTTCTGCAAACCATTTTGATCTGCTTCCAGTTTCTACTGCTGCAGAAGATTTAACTTCTAAAAATCTTACTAAAATCTGCTAAAAACTACTAACCTTGCATCAGTGCTCAGTGAAGCCTTTCTAGAATTAAATCTTTTTAACATAAATAACTACAGTATCTCAACCATCAAGAATAGTGGAGAAGATTTGGCCCACACCTCTCAAACTCTGCTTCCCCATGTGCCCAACACTGGCAATTAAACCTCACTGCATTTCAGTTTGAGCCATGGTGTCTGACCACCTTTTTCCATGTCTGCATATGTGCCTACTCTTTCAAAATAAGTGCACTAAGGTGTTAATTGAATTGTTCTTAGTAACCTTTCTCAGCTCATCTAATAGAAGTATTTGGTTCCCTAACACAAATAAGCTCTGGAAGCAACCAGGCTGCACACTGAGGCAGCAAGAGCAAACAAGTACATAATGGACACTTTATCTCCATTATTTACAGGATCTTCTCCAAAGTAACGTGTGGTTGTAGCAATTCTTTATAAAAATACATCCCCACAAAAAACTGAAGAGCTAAGACTGGACAGTTAATTGAAAGAACAACTGTTACATAGGAAGAGAAAAAAACTGAATACAAGATGAAAAAAAAGGAACAATAAGACAAGCTGTTGACTGGCTTACAGAAGTCTAAGGGATGCCTTAGTTGTTGCAGATTGTGCAGAGAAAACACAAAGCAGATTGCTAAACCAGCAGGAGGTGGGAGTATACTGCATGACGAAATTCCTCTTCATTCTCTCCTTAGCCCAGCTTTCATGAGTTCTGGAGCAAACCTTTCCCTCCAGTGGCCTGCATGTCTGAGGTTGAACATCAAGACATCACCTCTATCCTACTTCCCCTACCTCAGTATTTTTTAGAGATTTTAGAAATTCCTCACGGAATTGTGAGGAAATAAAAAATTCTTCTCCCTTGGAGAACATCACAAACTGTAATACAGTGAACTTCCATCCTACTAATACCCACATTTTCTTTCAACCCAAGGCTCTCTTGTCACCTCTCACTTTACCTGTCATTTTTAATTAAACTTTTTTCTTTAATTAATTTTTTTTTCTTTTGGCTTTTGAATAAAAGATGAAAACAGAGTTCAATATCTGAAAAGACATCTAGCCAGTACACAAAAGGCTTTTCTCCTATTCAGCAGTCTTTAAATTGGTACTTTATGATATACACTATGATGCATTAACTACCCTTGTTATGGATTCAGAATTAAAAGCCTCTCAAAACCCAGAAGTGGAAGCTCTCTAGTCTTGAGAGTAATTAAATTTGGTAGTTCAGCAAAGGTTAAATAAGACAGCTGAGACACTTACATGTGATCAGTTTTTCATTCAAACTACCTGTTTCTGTTTCTTACGCTCCACAAGCAAGTTCAGGATGTTCAAGCGAGCTGCATGTTTGTTTGCTTCCCACATGGATAAAAAGCTAAAGATGAATTAAATATTTGTAAAGCTACACACTAGGTTACAGGCCTAAAATTTGGAGGATTTCACCACCACCACTATTCCAGTGAAGTGGAAATTACTGCCTATCGTTAATTCTAATATCAGACTTCAGATCTAAAGATGCAAAACATTAATAGAAGTTTGCATGTGTCACAAAGCATATATACATTTTTATTTTTTTTACCATCACTGCTGTACGAATTTCAGATAAACCTAGTGTACTAGAATGTTCTACAAAGAATCTCTTCATGTTAGAGTACTTTTCAAAACCATGGTACTGTTTTCACATTTGAACTTTTGTTATGAACAATCAGACTTTATCTCTATAGTTTTTTTTTTCTTCTACTTACCCTTTCTGTCACTGAAAATTGATGCGTTTCTGCTGAAATTTTGTATGTATGGAGTTTGGTTGGCACAACTGTGATAAAATATTGGAACATCTGATTGTCTAGAAGAAAAAAAAAAAAACTTAGACTGTTGAATCAGGAATAGTCAAAGGCCATCTGAGATATTCACAAATAAACCAAAGAAATAATAAATCAGCTAAGGCATTTGCACTAGGAACATTCTTCAAGGAATGCCAGCACTGCCAAAACTGCTTCAGCACCATCTGCACAAAGTTAGTTTCCATGGAAAAGACATATATCCCATTTATAGTCAGAAATTTATATTTTTTCCATGTCCTGAAAAGACTCACTAAGGTCAGGCCACTCAAAGCTTCAAATGAAACACACAAGTAGTGTTTTCTAGGGCTCTAGAACAAGTTTCACACTCTCACATGTTTCATGATGTATACAAATCTCAAAGTGGTCTGAATAGATTTTGGCCATTGAATTGTACCTACAGTGCTGGGAGCCCTTCTAAACTGGTTACAGATTTTCTCTCCATTACACTTAAAGAGAATTCTTCTAGAGCCATCAGCACACTCATGCATTTGCCCTTTGTGCAATTCCCTAAGGGAACAAACACCAATAGACTGAAGCAATTTATTTCAACTATACTAAACCATTCTGGCTATATGAACCAAGAACCAACTGGCTTTGAGACAACAGCAGCTGTAGAAGGTTCTGGGGTTCACTGTCACAGGGAATGCCAGTGGTGGGATGAGGCAGGTTACTACCCTGCTTTATTTATACATGAGGAAACAAACTGCTGCACAAACTCATCCTGTTTCATCACAAAACACACTTTGGAAGGGACAAACCAAATACAGGAATGGAATCCAAGGCTCCTGGTGCTATTTTTTAAACCAAATTAGGTTTATTTTTCCCCATCATGACAACAACCAGATTCTCCACTATAACATACTGCTGCAATATGGCCAGACATAGTGTAACTTCAACATAAAAAGCCTGGAAAAAAACGCAAATCACCTCCAAGGAAACAGCACAGAACAGCAATGCAGATATTAGAAAGAAATGCCCATTTAAGATGTCATGTAGGTATTGGAACAGGGCATTGCTCACTACCAAATTTAGCCTGACATGCTGCTTGTCAATCACAACATTTATGAGAAATGATAATACTTCAAATGTAACTATTGGGAAATTCAACAAAACAAGATTTTTTTTTAACACATAACACTTACGATCTGATGCAATTTTTTCTGTTCCATCCAATGGATTAATAATTCCTGGAATAAGCTCTCCAAATGACAAATGATCTATTCTATGGGAGAAGTTATAGGCTGAAAGACAATATAGAGAAATTAAGCATTTTTAAACTATGAGATTCTGTACTTAGAGAAAAAGATGCACCCATTTCCAACACTGAAATATTCTAATTAATGCATTTACCAAAAAACACTCTACACATCATTGGATCTACTCACACTTCAAAGAAAACTCAAATCCAAAGTATTTAATAAAAAAGTTAAATTTTTCTAGAAAAGAGCTTCTAAACCAAATTGTAACTATATTTGAATCAATGGTGGAGCTGAACAGAGTTATAATTTTATAACGGAGAACTTCTAGTTGGCCAAATACTTCTATTATTCTACAGTTGACGTTCTTGTAAGCAATTGCATTAAAAATACAAAAGTTTAGTAAATCAAATGTACAGAGGAAGTATAAGGCAGCTGCCAAGTCACTCCACTGCCTATGTGGCAGGTACTTAAGATGTATAAAATTATTAAAGTTGTGTTAACATAAATTCATGGGCAGACATCTGGAGGCATAACTAACTGTAACTATTTTAATCACATTAATTTTTCACAGTAAGTCACCTTGGCTTCACATTAAGTGAGGCAGCAAACACACATTTAATATCTAGACTCATAATCCAAAAATTAAGTTTCTAAGGAAAAAGGTTAGAAATTTTTAACCTTTTAAAAAGGTCTTTGAGGAAAGAGGTAGTGTGGACTGAAATACAGGAATTTCATTTGGCATCTACGTCACACCAAAGCACACCTGAGATTCCAGTGTTATCATTACTATAGAAGCAACCTAAAGATAATCTTAATGGTGTTAAATGTATGAAAGCAAATTGTTACAGAGTGAGATCATTGCAAAGAATGTTCTTGACTTTGTTTTTGCAATGCAATTGCACAGCTAGAACATCTTTAAAACAGCAACCTAACATGAACTAGAAGACAGCACTCTGACTGAAATGAATCATATTGGTATGGAGATGACAGAAGGAACTTACACTCATGGCTTACAAGGGCTGCCAAGTGTGCATGGCCTCGGGGGTGTGGTATTGCCCTGAAGAAAGAAACAAATGTTTTAGGAATTCACACAGGACTATGTAGAAAAATTACCTTTCCTCCTCTATTTCAATAAACACTTTATAATATATTTACATATCTTCATATGTATAGCATAATATATATATGCTTAAATATATGTAATCTACATATATAGATATAGATATGTTTTAAAAACTGGTATCTATTGTCTATATCTATATAAAACCTAAATATGACATTTTTATTACTGTCAAGTACAGACAGACTGAACAGCAAGGTTAGGAATCTTGGATTCACAAAAACCCTCTTAGACAAAACTAGTGTCTTGCATTTCTAGAAATATCAAGAGCTCATCAAGTCACTATACTTCTGGAAGTCACCAAGTCCTATGATATGAAAAGCTGCAGAACTGCCCAAGTGAAACTCTTGAAAGAGTTTCCATCCTATAAAAGACTGAAATTCATAATGACTACATTACATGCAACAATGCACTGCATGGTTCTGGCAATTTATGAAGAAAATTAACAGTGCAAGAATAGGTATTACATAGGAAAAAATACCAAGCATGAGTACAGGAAGGTCAATAAAACCCAGTCATTAAGTGAAGCATAAAAGCACACACACATACACATACAAGCACTATATAGAATGTAGAAGTCAAGGGATTTTTTATTTTCAGGAATTGGACAGAACATACTTGCCCACAGTTATGTGAAAGTTCCCTGCCACTTTATTGACATAGAGATGACCATGAATTCTGCATGCATCTGGAGACTGTAATGAATTATCTTCCCTGTTTAAATAAAAACAAACATTGAAAGTACTTGAGAATATTCACTGTCTAGCAGAAATAACAGCAGTACAGTTAGACCTCTTTTAACTGGCATAAAGATACAGCATTATCATCTACCTGTCCTTATTGTATCTTGAATTTAGCAGAGATGGTGGAAGGGAGGGAAACTAGTAAAGGTCAGTTTGATGAAACCAATGAGCTTTCATTCATATTTGTATTTGGAGATCTGGCCTACAAGGCTGGCTTAGGATATCTGAACACACAGAGAACATTAGACCATAGGTATGTCTGCCCCAGGGATTTATATTTTCCCACTTCCTTCTACCAAAAAAGGCTCCTTGGGAAATTTTTAATGCTACAACGAACAGAACCAAATACATTTTGGTCACACAAACAGCACTGCAGCAAGAAGAGCTTTCAACTTTATTCCTTACAAAAGCTTCCACTCCTTACTCATGTTGTGATGTCCACAACACAAAATCTAATTCCAAATCTGCTCTTTAGAGGGAGATGAAAACCAACTTTTTTTAAACACATCTCAAGCATAAATACCATTTCAAATACTGCACTAACAAGCAACACAGAGGCACAGAAGGATTTAATTAATCTCAAGACATCAAGCAAATGAGAAAAAAAGATTTTTGAGCCATCTTCAGGCTTGCCTTAGGAAGGAGGAACACATTTGATCCTCAGAAGGCAGATTACAACGCAGGAAGTGTGTATGGCAGCTTTGGTGTTTGCTTGGTTTTATTCAGGTTTTTTGTTGTTGTGGGTTTTTGTTTTTTTTTTTTTTTGGGTTTTTTTTTTTTTTTTTTTTTTTTTTTTTTTTTTTTTTTTTTTTTTTTTTTTTGGGTTTTTTTTTTTTTTTTTTTTTTTTTTTGGTTTTGGTTTTTTTTTTTTTGTTTTTGTTTAGTGCTGTTTCTAAGCAGAGAAAATTTCAGCTTTCATGTAGAAAGTGTTCTTCCATTAGGGGGAAAAATAAAATTATATAGCATCTAGATTCAGCAGACCAAACAATCTATGCACTAATCTCTTAACATTTCTGAGTAGCTGGAATTAAGTGCAAACAGCAAGCTTTCTCCATACAATCTTAAAAGTGTTATCTTAGACCCAGGAATTAACAAACAAAACACATGTGTATTCAAAGGTTGATTCTTTTAAAATCATGAAGCATTATGCACAGGTAATACCAGCACTACTTTTAAAAGCTGTGGACAGAAAGGTAGTTTTAAAAAAAGACTCTCATTTAGTATTGCTGTGGCATTACTCATTCCCATTAAGAAGGAGGCATCAAACCACATGGAATAAAAAGGTGTGTGCATATATTTGCTCATGTCTATATAACTATGTCTATGTACCTGTAAGCACACACACAAAACCTGGAAAACTGCTCCTGTTTGGAAACCCCAGAGGTTTTCATTAAACAACAGCTCTCCAAAGCAAGCATCAAGTACACTATTTTAAAATTCATTAAAAAGCAGCAAGATATTTTCTTACAACCTTGTCTTCTGGGGGTAGGATGTAATCATACCCACAATAAAATGTTAAGTCTAATTCACAGTTTTGGAGGAAATGGCAATAATTTCACAAAATCCCAGTTTTTCTTACCGTGGTGGTAGTGCTGTAGAAGCACTTTTAAATGCACTTTTGAATATCACATCTTGAAGAGAGTGTTCTTCCTGCAGCCTACTCTGAATTAGTTGCAGCATCCTAAAGATTAGAGACAAGTGTAAAAGCATGCAACAGTAAAACAAAATCCAGCTTCACAATTCATCATTGGCTTCAATTGCAAGTTGCAAGTCAGGAACTTAGCAAAGTCGACGACAGTAATAAAGCATTACATTAAACTTTGGGAATAACATTTTATACAGAATTTAAAGCTCAGGTGATCACAGCAGTGTGTTACCAAAATACTAGGACTAGCCAGATTCCCAAATAAGCATCACAACTATTACAAGATTATCACTATAGTGGGCACACACAACACCAAGATATTAAAGTGATAAACACAGTGTCAATTAAGTTATAGGAAATAATTAATTTGCTTTTGCAAGAACGTGCCAATTTGTTACAATGGCTCAGCTTTGACATTTAGATGCCTATTTTACACATTTGATTCCATGATTTTAACTCGTGCTATCAAGCATTCATTTGGAAACAGAAGCTGAGCGACTCCATACATCTTGACATGATGTATGACCTCAAATGCATGACCTCATTGAACAGTTAAGTCCTAAATCAATTTTCTTTTTCCATAACAAAGATCTTAAATGATGAGGAAAGCCAAGTAACTTAGTACCTTTTTGCAGGTTTGCATTCTTAAATTACAAGCAGGAGGTATTAGACTCAAGACACAGTTGTGTCAGGTACCTCTGGTGTACTTCAAAGTCACTTCCAGTACAAATAATACAAACCATAAACATATCCCTCAGTGCCTTACCTTTGCAATTCTTTTTGTTGTGGGGTGAGCTCAAATGGTACCTGGAACAAAAATAACACATCTAATAAAACACACAGAATGCATCCGTTCCATAAAACCCAGAAGAGAATTAGGGTGTTGGTAAAGAGCTATAACCAACCTCACACATGGTACCACAGAGTAGTTTAAGAAAGGACTTTGCAGTTTAAGTAATCCATTTTGTGCTCGAGTATAAAACATTCTGTCCCTTCCCAGCCAGAACTGCAAAGGAGCAATCTTTGAAAGACAAGGGTCCAGGTGCAGATTGCATATTTCTAGGCTCATCCCACATGAAGCACTAAAGATAAGCCACCAGACCTGCTATGCTTCATCAGCATTACATGATCACTAGTAACATCTGTTCACCAAGTTCCTGGTTAACACAAATGGAAACCCTGGTTAACACAAATGTGCTCAGTAAATTCAATTGCAATTAATGCTCAAATGTACCCAGAAGCTATGGACAAAAGAGATCAACTATGGAATGTTCCTCTAAGAGGTTGGTGGAGAAAAAACCACAAGCAAGCAAACCAGACCAGTGGTGCTTTGCACCAAGAGAAATTCAATTTTTAAATAAAAAGGTCAGAATCAACTTACTGGTTCATAGATTAGCCCATCTGCGGAGGCAACCATTGTTTCTGCCAAATCCAGAACATCAGCCCCCACATCTGTTTTAAACAGGGAGAAATATTAAGCCACATAGATGATCAAGGACAAGCAAAAAAAAATCAGGCTGAAATGAAGTTTCACAGTGATAAACTTCAGCATATGTTTTTGTTCCTTCAACCTATTTAACCATCAGTATCAGCTGAGGGACACTGACCAAAAACTTCAGGTCTGCAGTATTTTCACACTGATTTAACACCTACAGAGAAGTTGTATGAACCACACATACAAGCTTTCTAGGATCTGCTATGCATAAATATTTTCTCCTGTTTTACAATCACTGAACAGAGACCAAGACTAGTCAAATCAGAGGATAAAAATTTATTTGCAAAAAATAACAAAAGAACCACTGACATACAATTAATGCTAATTACACTAATTACAATTAATGCAAGGTTTAAACTAGGCAGCAGAAGTACATCCTGAAAATTTGCTTGCATTCCTGGTAGAAGTAGTATTCTCTCTTCTCTCAGTCCAGGACAAGCAAGACTGAACACAATTAAAGTTCATTACCTAAATGATGTCAAAATAATACTAATTATTGCCTTTAATAAGGAGGCATCCCTCTTATGTTCACCAGCAGGATGAAATTACATGATGGTTCAGCGCTGTTAACAACAGACAAGCTTAATATATCCCAAGTTCATAAATAAATAGAAATTGTTATAAATTCCTGCTGCTGATTTGTGTCTCACAATGAGCTTTTAGAATATTTCAGCTAACGAGAGACTGAACAACAGATCCTGTTCCTGCTAACAGACAAAGCAAGGTTCTGCAAGATAAGAATGAGATGGCACAGATATTCTTCTTTACATTTCTTACTAGTTCCTTCAATGAGTCATATGCCATCAAGATCACTACATGCCATTAAGATCTGGTAAAATATTCTGAACAATATCCAACTATATTGTCAGCAAGTGTGCTCTCTGAAGAGGCTTTAAAGTGTTTAAAAACTTTCCTTGATGGAATACTTACATTGACACCTCATGGCAACTGTAATATCAATATTGATCCTTAATTTACTGGAAAGAAAAAAAAAGCAAAAATCCACTAAGTAACACTGAGTACAAGTATAAAGAAAAAAAACCTCAGACTACCTGCTGAAATACAAGAAAGTACCAAAATTTATACTAATAAATATAAAGCTGTTTAAAATGTGGGTGAAGCAACATGGATTTTTAGAGGATGTTAAAGCACTTGTAACTTAAGAGATAACCTCCATCACACCAAAAGTCTGATTGTATGGCATTCTCCAACACTCTGGGCATTTCCTATTGGTTTTCATGTTAGTTTCACAAAAGTAATTTAAACTATAAGGAATAAACTCCCTCACTATAGTCACAGGATTCTGTTCTCAGGGAGCTTCCTCTGGGACTTAGCTGACCTCAAGCAAATCACATAAGCAAGGGATTCAACACTGGCTCAGCTTGGGTCAGACAGGGTCAGTAGAGGAGAAAAGCAGTTAAAATTATACCAGTCTCCATTGGTTCAAACTGTGAAGAACCACAGGCTGAGTGATTAGCCCACAATCAAACTGGGGAATCTGTAGTAGGACATACCCCAAATCCCGTAACAGTCTCTTAACTGACAGACTACCCTTCCTTCCTGTGTGACAGCTTCACTTGGGATATAACCTACTTCAGCAAAGACCTGAGTGTGAAATCCCAGCTGTCTGAATGGATTTACTATCATTTGAGTTTTTGATGCAGCTCCCTCAAATTTTTCTTTTTTTTTTGTTTTTACAGAAACCTTCCTTATTTCTGATGTACAAGACATCCAATTAATATATGTATCTTTAGCCTGTTACCACAGCAACTACCCAGCTCTTCAAGTTATTTCAGTTCAGTTAGTTCAGTTCGTGGGTGCCAGTGTCAGACCATGACACAGACACACAACATTCAGAGGTGTTCAGGGCACTAAATCTGCATTAACTTCACAGGGACTCACGGGCGCATGACCAGCTCTGGAGGAAAGGCAAACAAGTCCTGACAGGCACATGAAACCAAGAGGGGGGACTGTATCTTGAGACAAAATTAGTAGCAACCTCTAAATAATGCTGTCCAAGTTCTGAGTGCTTCAGGCTCACCTCCAGCAGCACAAAGTATAATGGCAACATACTAACCACATGAACTGGAGAAAGGCTCCTGCCACAGTGGGTGGGTTTACCTACCTGATGCGGAGTTACATCCTACAATCTTCTCTGAACCCTTACCAAGTAATTCCTAAGAGCTCCTTCAATAACAAACCTATACTATTTTAACTTCTTCATTGCAGAAATCTCAATTTATCTTATTCATAGATTACATAGAAGAAAATGTCCCAAAACAATCAACACATGAAAAATCGAATCCCTGAAGTATTTAATTTGCAATTTCAATTATGAATTGCCTTCAAGTCACATGAACATTTTAAATCTCTTCTTCCCTGAAATGCAGGCAATTAACATTTTAAAAAGAAGTATAACAAACAAAGTTACCTAGTAAAATCCTTGTCTACTTCATATTCATATTTCATCCATGTGTCCCGGTACACCATGAACTCCATTATAGTCAGGAAAGCTATCGTTGTAAATGCTATCAGAGAAACTGGTCAGAGGAAAAACAGTAGAAATTCAGACTGTGAGAAGTACTATCCAGAAACATAAGCAGAACAAAATTCTAACAATTCCAGAGCATTACCAGTACAACACTGGTATCTTTGATTTAAAAACCCAAAACCTGCTCTTAGAAAGTTGTTTTCATAATGATAGTATTTGTTTTCAGGCAGGAGTGGAAAAGAGTAAGACCCACCTTTGCATCACAAAGTACTTTTTAAGTACAGTCAAATACTGGAATGATTAGGAGGCCATGAAATCCCTGTATGGAAAATCTAAGAACAGACTAGCTCATCCTCCACATATAAAGCACACTGTCAGGGATGGTCTAGGAAAACTTAATCCTAACTCCTGGCATGAAAGAAGGCAGTGCATCTTGAAATTCCTTCAAGCCTCCACTTGTCTACAAGTTAAGTTTTCATAACAATTTTTTTTTATATCAAGTTTTAGACTCAATAAGCTAGCAGACAACAGAAATAAGATGCATTATATTACTTGTGTATAGCAGCATAGTCATGACTCCCATCCCAATATTTCAAACAAGTCTCTCTCTGGCAACAAGGAACAGGCAGCTATCCATTCTACCAATAAGTGAAGAACATGAAATTATTTTTAGGATGAAAACTAATTGGTGTATTTTAATGGTACGTGTGCTTCACTTATCTCCAAGGCAGCCTACTCATCACATTTGCAAAGCTGAAAGTGCAAGGGGAAGATCACCCTGCTGCACATTCAGAAACACAGTAATAGATGCACAGAAGCACCTGCTATGCCCCTTTTATTAAATCATGGTTTTCATAAGCTTGAAAACACTTCAGTTATGGAGCATAGTAGCAATCTGTACAGCTTATTGGCACTGTAAGTTTTTTCATTTACGTTCTGTGGAATATCTCTATGGAATCTGTGAAGGGCAATATGAGAAAAAACAAGCTCATTGTTGATAGGCTTCAACTCCCGACACAGCGGTCCCCAAGCCAGAGGTGGGAGCAGGGAATAAAGGCACTGCCCTTGGGATTCAGGAAAGAAGCTATTGGCTGTTGCATGGATCAGCAATGTTTCCAGTCCTAGCTTTCAGCTGACACTATGTAACACTCACACATATGAAATACTTCACGTCAACTGCACTAATCAGTTAATTATCCTGGCTCTCAATTTCTTCTGGAACCAGCAGGCCAGGCTCACCCTGGCTATGCAACAAAAGGAAAGCTGGAGCCATATCAGCTATCCAGAGCCACACAAACACAGTAAGAGCCACAGCTGCTTTCTGGATAATTCTGAGCAAACATATGTGTGGATCTGAACACGAAAAAGTCTTGTAGAATTTTCTTTCCTGAAGGGTCTCCCAGCCCCAGAGCTGGAGTTTCAGCCTGTTTGAGAGATCAGTACTCCTTCTGCAATGGGTTTGAAGGCCGTGAAAGTCTGAGAATAGTCTATGTTTTAGATCCCTATCACATCAGAAAGTAAGCCTGACACTTTAATCCTGAATGAGACAGGAATATTATATTGAGATTTCACAATGGCACAGAAAAAGACAATCATATATTGTCATTTATAAGGTTACTGGGATAAAACAAAAGAATGTTAAAGTAACTTCTGGTGTTGAGAAATCCTTAAGGACCACTCACCAAAGCAAAGGTCCCGTGAACGGTGATGCTATACTACAAAAAAGGATTCTTTAAGCATTTGGTGTTTTTATGCAAATAACAGCATAGAAAAACTACACTTGTTTCCTCAGGAACTGGGACTAACATTAACAAAGAATTATTTAAACACTTCTTAGAGATTATTTAATATACAGTAATCCTTTAATTATTAACAGTGCACTTGAGGAAACAGCAAAGTAATATATCACCTTCTGATATTTACTTCTACACTATAAATGGCATAACAATTTCAAAGGCTTATCTGTAGGTTGCAATTGCTTCCTCAACTTTTTTATTCAACTGAGTTTTAGGCATAATCACACACCAGAGAGATTTTTGTCCTCCACCTCTAAGTGCTAGCAGTTTCCTATCTGCAAATAATTCCAGCAGTCCAAGAGATGAAGTCATTATTTTCAAATCAGGCTACCTCTAACTCAGCTCAACTTAAAGACACAATTTTATGATCAGATACATAAAGAAAGGTCTTTTTACAGCTCCAGCTTTTTCAGAGAAGCTCAAGTGACTAATAGGAAAAGTACAAGCACATGTCCTGGATAAAAATGTTTAGTCCTTCAAAGGGCTTTCTTTCCTTACTCTTTAAAATCTAGTACACCTTCAAGACAAAAGCTTTAGAAAACTGCTCTTCATCCTGATGCTCAACTTATCTGTCTCTGGAAAACATTTTTCTACTTTTGCAAAAAGTGGAGTGTTGCATAGTGTTGAATCCCATCATCATTTCAGGTCATGCTTACTCAGTCTCACCCAGAAACCTGACACCAAGAAAAGAGCTTGGTGAGACAACAAATGACAAAGTTTTATTACAGCCTTGGCACAGTGCACTTCCAGTTGCAACTGGTTAGAAGTTTTTATTTCTAACCTTTACACTGGGTTGAGTCTCACCAGCTTTATACAAAGATCTCCCTTCAGATCAATGATGGATCTGTTTCCATAAGATACTATGTCTCTACTTGAAGGGGATGAGCTCAGTCAGTCCACCAAAGAATTCAAGAAACCAATTTTGGCTAGTTTCAAGTGAACACAGATGCCTGTCTTCCTCATGCTGAAGTTTCTATCAATATCAGCATCTCAGCAAGGCCTACCTGTGCCTCCGCTCGCTGAAGTCTCCACATAGCTTTCAGGAACCTTTGGAAAGGCATCCAATTCTTTCATCAAATTCAAGGTCTTCTTCCGATTCAGTCGCCTCATCTTCAGCACACTCCTCCACCTCCTCCTTCATATATTCCCTCTAATGTGAGAATAAATTGTGATTAGAAGACACAAGCAAGATTGCTCAAACTGAATGGCTTTAACAGAAAGCAATAATAAAGCCATTCAAACCCCAGAAATATGCTTTCAAGAAATACATGCTAGACAACTGGATGGTCACTCTTACTTCAAGACAATTGTTAAGATTGGACTGTAAGCAGCAGTGTCCAGGCCAGCCACATCCAGCACATTCACCATTTTATTATCACTAATTTCTTTCTCAATTAAGTTCTTACTGGTAGTGAATAGATCACATTTTAAATAAAAAATTAAAAAAAATTCAAACTCAGTCCTGAAGTATATTTGCTAAACAGACCTGATAGTGCACAGAAGTCACTGACTTAGGAGGAAATATCTAATAGGCTGCATAAACTTCAGAAGATGTCAGACAGCTCTGGGCTCCTACATTCAGCCAATGTGGGCATAAATTGTATCTCAAAGAAAAAAAAAGGTGCATTTCACATTTTTACAGGCATAGAATATTGTGATCATAAAATGACCTTTTTTCTTCCTCTATAAAAATACTTCTCAAAGCAAGTCATGGATCAAATCCTAACTCCATCCTTCAGAATAATGTCTGTACATGATATGATCTCTGCTTGGAGTCATGTTAAGCAGCTAGATGCTGAGAAAAACAGCTTGCCCTGGAAATACTGTCTAAAACCATTTCCAAATCATGCAAATATGCTCAGAGCCTAATCCTGCCAATACACTGCAAGTTTTAACAAGTTGACACTGTTGTTTTTCTTCTAGAGAACTGCTGAACTTCACCCTGAATTTCTGAAGCTATGAAAGCCATCATGCATTTACTGTATTCTGAGAACATGTCATCTTATTGTTCCTCATTTAAACACTATAAGATGAGCAAGCTAACCTATACTGCCAACACATGAGACAGCTCTTATCATCATCTTATAGAAAAATCTCTGAACTCATCTACCCTGTTTCAAGAGAACATCAAATCTCTGGCATGTCCTAGTGAAATTACTCGAGATCTATTCCCTGCTCTGCCCCTTCCTGGTGCTGAGCAGACTTTGTACCATGTATAACAAAGCAATAGGCTCTACTGGAAATGAAAACTCACACAAGAAAAATCATCTATTCCTCCAACTTTCTCATTAAACAAATTGACTTCAGACACAGACTCTGCACTTGGTCAGGCTGCAGAGATCAACAAAATGGTACCGTGGGTGTTGCACAGGATTCAAAGAAACCACAGTTGGAGTGGGCAGAGAAGATAAGTGCTGGGACAGGCTTTTAGTTATACAGCATTAAAAAAATAATCAGGAAGCACAGATATGGCAAAGCAGCTGCCTGAACACAACTGAAGTCATAACATCAGTAAGCACAGAGGAAACACCAGCAGGGCTTGCCTGTTATCCTACACACACAGCAAGGAAGCCAACATAGCACCCCTTTCATTTTCTGCATATCTTCCCTGCTATCGCATGTGTATGAGCACACCGTAAAGAGGCACAAGATAAACACAGGGAATTTGAGACCACTTTACTAAAAAACTTTCTAAATCATCCTGCATCAGTAAGTATGTGGATATTTGTAATCCAGCTAGAAATATGCAATCTGTTCACTGGTTCTTTAATCGCACACAGACTCACTTTCAGCTACAAACCCAGACGGAGACCTGATGCCTTCCCCCTACCCATCTCCACACATGAACTACAGACATACCAAAAATATGGAGTCCACTGCTATGAAAGTACGGTATTATGAATCCAAGAGCCAACTGCGTTAAGAAACATTATCAGTATTATTATTCACTATAAATAAGGGACAAAGCAAAGCACAAATGCCACTCGAGACCAGAGGCCCGCTCTTAGCCACGCAACTCCGCCCCAGCATCGGGCTTCGGGCAGTTTTCTCTTTCCCGGACAACCTGGCAGCGAAGCCGCTACCGGCGCGTCCCAGCACCCGCTCCCACGGGCGCGGAGCGGCCCCACGCCTGAACGCCCTGCCGGGGGCTCGGGCCCGGCTCCCCACGCCGAGGGAGGCCCCGGCCGCCGGCTCGGAGCGCGCACACCTGTGCGGGCCGCGGGCGCTCCCCGCCGCCGCCACGCACCGGGCAGCCGCGGGACGGGACAGGCCGCGCCCCCGCCCTCCCCTACCTCTCGCTTCTGCCGCCGCTGCCCAGCGCCGCGGGCGAGGCCAGACGCTGGAGATGAGCCGCAACGCGCTGCCCGGCGCCCGCCCCGCTGAGCATGGCACCGCCGGCCGGGGCGGGCTCGCTCCGCCGCCGATGCCCGGCGGGAGCCGCGGG